>NC_056726.1:1609925905-1610178405 GCF_019279795.1 Protopterus annectens | reverse complement strand
TGCCATGAATATTCATGAGGGCACGCTGACTCAACCCCAAGTCCAACACGGACCATGCAGGCAAGCAGGGGGCGTGTCCAACTGCTGAGCAGTGTAAAGGTCTACGCCCCTGCAAGTGTCTGAAAAAACAAAATGTCAACACACAAGAGCGAGTCCGCTCAAATGTCCATGTACCCAATACCACACTCCCTGACATTGTAACCCCCAGCACAGTTATAAAAAGTAAAACATTCATTTTTTTTTCTAATTCCCAATATAGCTGCCCGTATTTGCGCGTGTGTGCGCAGGTGTGCCCATTACTTAGCTGCAGTTACCAATCACGACATGGAAGAGCATAATAAGGAATGTTTATGCAAATTAAGCCAAATAGTAATAGCGTAGTGGTAGAGCGTTCGCACAAAGAGGAGGCATTCACGGTTTGAGTCCCACCATTCCCCTTCCTATTTTATGTTCCAAATTAGTATATGAAATAATTCCTGACCTATATGATTAAGCTTTTACTAAAAAGCATTGAAATGGCTTATGTATCAGTGAACAAAATGTATATTTATAAAGGAACCTGACATATAATTGCCCGCAGTTAAGCTACGCTTAACCCAGCGCAATATAGTTGCCCATAGCTAACTCGCGCTTTACCCAGCACAATGTACTTGCCCATAGCTAAATCGTGTTTTGCCCAGCGCAATATAGTTGCTCATAGCTAAATAGCGCTTTACCCAGCACAATCGGTTTGCCCGGAGGTGCGTGCCATGCCAACCAGCGCACCGTCGGGCAACGTGGAGCAACGTAGAGCAAAGTTGCTTAAACACAGCCACGCCGCCTAACCTGTCTGGACAGTAGTAAAATAAAAAGGTTTGAACCCAGAACACTGTGCACCATAATCAAAGTACTGAACCACTAAGCCACGGCAGCTTAGGATAAACATCCACTGTTAACATATATATAGTAATAAATGTTTGATTAACCATTGCTAAGCAGGTCTGCAGTCAGCCGAGAATATTCAAAAACGGCCAATCACAGAAAAGTGTGGGAAATGTGGCATATTTAAGCTACATAGGCAGGAATACTCACCATAACTGATTGTAGCTCCCATCTGCAGTTAGAATGTCTGGTGCTGGAGAGGGTACATGCTTTCGAGCGCAATGCTGGGGCATCGAGGAGTCAAGATACATGGTTTGGCTCCTAGTCCATCGGCATGAGACTCAACTCCTGCAGGGCCAGTTCCAAGGAACGGAGTATAAGGCAGAGGCTTGGAACTGGTTGGCTCATGAACTCACCAGTGCCACAGGCATCCCTCAGACTGGTGAGCAGGTTCATCACCACCATGCAGACCTGAAGAGGTGGAAGCAGGACCTTCTGAACCAGTGGATCCAGGAGGCCCGTCAAATGCGTGATGCCCCACTACTAAGTAGGTAGCCATGGAATGCAGTATCTAAGACAAGCTAATATAGTCTAAATAATGGATAGGTATGTCTCAATATCCCTTTATTTACTCTACAGCTGCAGGTGCTCATGCTATGAATCAGCAAGCCTATGCAGATAGGCTGCTAAGGCTGCGCCACCAGACAGGTTAGTAAATATTCTGCATGTATTGTTACATGATATATGTGAGTGAGCATGACAAAAGTGTTTCAGCCCAATAATACAGCAATAAAATGTCCTGAATAAATCCTCTGCATGTACTGTTATATAACAAACGTCAGTGAGCCAGAAATAGAGTGTACTAACCCACCAATCAAGGTAAAATAAGTTTGGAATACTATCCCTGCATGTACTGTCATAACATATAAGTGAGCAGGCCTGAAAAAGAGTGTTGTAACCTATCAAGAAAGGTATAATATGTCCTGAATATGTCTTCCGTATGCACTGTAATAACAAGTAAAGGAGAGAGCCTGTAGAAAAGAGTGTTCAATGTAATTAATAAAGGTATAAAACCTGTAGTGTGTCTGTGTCACTTACTTTGAAATGTTGTTGTCCCCTTGCAATAAATAAATAGTACTGTTGTATTAGGTGCTGTCAACCCACAGTTGTGCAGTCCCATAGGAAGTGGATGAAGGAAGTGGCAGTAGCTGTGAAGCATAAAACATTCATTCCATGAATAAATTCTCTGCATGTACTGTTACATATTATAAGTCAGATAGCCAGGAATAGAGTGTAGTAACCCATGAATAAAGCAAAAACATGTCTGGAATACTATCTTTGCATGCACTGTCATAGAAAAAAAGTGAGTGAGCCTGAAAAACAGTATTGTAACCTATCAATAAAAGTAGAATTTGTCCTGAATATAACTACTGTATGCAGTGTAATGTCAAATAAAGGAGAGAGCTTGTAGAAAATAGTTTTAATGTAAATAAAAAAGGTATAATACTTGCAGTGTGTATGTGCCAGTTACTCAGAAATGTTGTTGTACCCTTGCAGTGAAGAAATGTTACTGTTGTATTAAGTGCTGACAACCCCCAGTAGTGCAGTCCCATATAAAGTGGATGAAGGAAGTGCCAGTAGCTGTGAAGTATGTAACAGTCCTCAACAGTTGTGAAATGGCTGACATGTATAGGTAAATCTGGCACACAAGTAGCCTGTCAAGGTGTTCCCCAGAAATGTTAGTGTGCTACCTGAAAAGCAGGGTTGTGTAGGAAACAAGTGAAAAAGGCACGTGAACACATCCAGATGTGCAGATACATAAACAAGTGCATTTAATACATGTATGTAGCAGTAACATCTGCATCTTGAACAGTTACTATGTCAGATATAGGTCAGGTATATAATGAAGCAGCCAAACCCATAATGCAATCAAATGCGTGTTGCCTAGTGTAATAATACATGTAGGGGATATACACCTACAGTCAATAGGAATGTAGTGTACAGTTAAAGTACTAATAAGATGTTAACTCATTACATCCGAGTGACGCCTCCAGGTACATATGCAGTTACCTCTTACTGCTCCTTTAGGCGTTAAATATTACTTCTTCATATTGCATTAATAATTCCAAAATCATGCTACATACAAGATATCAGAATATTTTATCTTGAAGCATACATGATGGCAAACACAACTGTATTGATATCTGACCTTATTTGTTAGAATTGTAAGGTGCTAACTTAATTTTTAAAGACTCAGGCCACATCCACTAGGAGTTAAAGGTACACACTCAAAAGAGTTGTATTGGAGGGAATGAGTTAATGGAGGTTTCTTTTTACACCCTACTCCATGTGCATAAACAATGCAATTCCACACCTCAATGGGTATGCCAAATCTCATAACATTTGTTGGGACATATGTCCTATTGTTATATAAAATCTGCTTTTACTTTGATGCATGTCCCCTGTTAAAACACCACAATCTTGGTGGCCTGTTGCCACCAATCATCCCTGCATGCTGTTGTAATGTCCACTGTCATTCAATACATGCATGTGTTATGCTTGCTGTTCAACTGTTGTAACCCTGGTGTGTTGGGTTAATGGGAATATTACTGCATGCTGTTACAACTAACTTGGAATGCTGTTGTCTATGTTGTAATTAAACACACCTAATCACAGAACGTATGGGAAGGCCGGTCCCAGTGGACCCACCTGTCCCTCCTCAGCTGGCAGTTGCACCTGGCACCAGCAGGTCTGGTGCTCAGCCTGGGCCACCCTCCTCCATTGGTCATGTGCCACCTTCGGGTGGAAGCGCTGCAGAGGATAGGGCTCACCCCCCCCCCCTGCAAGTGTGGTCGGAGAAGGGCCTCCTGTCACCCTCCGAAGGGTCTGGGTTGTGGTGCATAGGGAGATCCAGCGTTTAGTCACTGATCCCCTACACCAGGTCGAGGCGAGAGTGGCGCGACTCATGGGTGAGCCTGCCCCTCCTATGCAGCCCCCAGCACAGCGACCCTTGGGTCTGTGAAGGTCCAGTGGTGACTGCCCATGGGTGGGGATCTCAGTCCCACTGTTACCATCTGTGGGCTCATGGGCTTGAGATTTCCAAACATCCGTCCCTGTCAATTGTGTTCACCCACCCCATGTGTCATACTCCGCCCCTGTATGTGTCTTGTTTGTCTTGTCTGTTTACCTACCCAACCTACCTCCCCAATTATACCTACTTTCTCTACCTCATTTTTCACTCTCCCCTGAAAAAAAAAAAAAGGGCAATCTGTACCCGCAAAAAAATTACGCCCCATACATAGCTAACCATTTCGCACACATGTCCGCTGGACATGTGAACTGATAATTATAATTGGCAGTGCAACAAACTTTGTTGTCCTCACCCCTCTCTCAGGGGTGAAAGGTTTCAAATTTCACTCCAAATTTGCAACATATGCACAGCTGTTGCTCATAAAGAAATGGACAGCTATGGGCCTTCCCTACACCCGTCCTGCACATCCCAAGCTGTTTTCCCTACTGTCTTTCCCTCTTTGTGCCCCCTTTTTCACCACTTTCCTATCTCCCCATTTTCTTTTCTTTCAAAGAAATTAGCACGGGGGTTAGCAGGAGTAAGCACTTTTAAGCAGTAGTTAGCAGGTTTGAGCGAGTGTGCGCATGTGTGCGCTTAGCTAAGCATCGCTAAGTGTCATGCAAACCCACGCAAACCTGCTTACAACTGCTTAAAAGCACCTTAGTCACTCTATGTCAGGGCCCTTGTTCTGCTCAGCAGCAAAATAAAATACCTCTGTCAGTCTGGAACCCCAGACCTTGGACACATAAGACTGCATGAAGTACCACTAAGCCACAACAGATATACAATAACTTGGTGCTGCAAAAAATATATCATGCATTACAATGAGTGAATGTAAAGGAAAAATAGTAAGGCCATAACACAAAGCCTGTTCTGTGGATCTTTACCAGCAATTGTTGTGGGTTTGCATTACATTAGTGTGATGTGAGAAGCAGCCAATCAAGCAGAAAATAATGTTGCAGAGGCACTTTACAACCCCCACACAGTATCATAGCAGCACAAACACTGGCATATCTGATAGGGCAGAGGCCATACCTCCTAACTCAGTCAACTTTCCAGGGATGTCCCTGATTGTGAAACATATTTTAGCTGTGTCCCTCAGAATCCCACAGAAAAATACTGACGTCAGTCAGAAAGGTGGGCTATTACACAATGAATACTGACAATAATAACAGTAGACACCGCTTGTATGTCATGAAAGGAGTACTAATCCATATGCACTGCTTCGCTGAAGTATACACCTACTGTTCCTATTATGTGTAAGGTGTACCTCACTTTCAACTACCTATCCATGACACCATGCAAAGATGTATCTGACTGTTCCATAGACCTGGCAGATGCCCAAACACACAGGCATATAGGCTATACTGCTGTTACACACTCTGCAAATAACTTTCCTAGGACCTCCCCAAGCATACCCTTATGTAGGAGTATAACACAGAAATACCAATGGATGTAGCCATGTACTGGTAGAAACTGACTGTAACAATTCCATTGTAACAGTGCTAAAAACACCTGTGAGTTGCACAGACAAAGAATGACAGAGTAACCTCTGGCTACCATCTGGGTAGGTTCACAGGTGGGAACCATGCAGACAGACAACCTGCCCTGATAAACCCACAGGTACACACCAATCCTGCAAGTCCAGTAAGATAATATTCACACATTAATGCATAATGCTCTCAGTATGTAAGCCCCCCCTCCCCAATTAAAAGATAATTGTGCATTTAGGGTCTACCAAGTGTGTAGGTAGGCATACTCAGTACAGGAATTGTCCAGTTGTCCTGCAAAACCTGTGCTAATGTCAACAGTAAAAAACATAAACCCTGCAGAAGTCAGTACATTAATATTCCCAGTATAGTCACATAAATGTTGTGTAAGTATTTGTAGTGGTGAGTAAAACTCTACACTAATAGCTCAGTATTGGAAGTGGCAACAGTCAGGTCTGAGTACAAAATGTTCATCACTGTCTACACCTCTACCTTCATTTATAAGACGTATACCAACCTTCTGACTTACACAACAGTCTCCACAGCAAACAAGCATGGGCCCCACTGTGGATATCTGAAAGGGCTATGCCTACATAGCTTAGCAATTTATAGAATTGGGTTGCTATGACAGTGAGTACTGCAATTACCACTCAGCAGGCTGTATGCATTTACCAAATGCTGGGCAACAATTGGTGCAGAGGGCATCACATGCACATGTGCAGATACCTATAAAAGCAGATAGTACTTGCTATCATTGCATTGCAAGTTCCACATAGTGAACAACCCCAAGCAGGAAAAAAAAAAAAAAAAAAACAACAGTACATCTCTGTACCCAAAAAAAAAACATACACAGATGGACCTGAAAGGAACATACAGGTATGTAACAGTTTATAGTTACCAGCAGATATTAGATGGTTATGGTTAGTACTGTTGATCCTCTGATACATGCATATGTGGCAGCAGTAGGTATGTATGCACTGATGCCATGCATAAGTATTGCCATGGAGAAATCGTTGGGTAGCTGTGTGCAGTGGGACATAAGTGTGACATTTGTAGCTCAGCAGTACATGTCAAACATCTGAACATGTTATCTATGGTCTGCACAGTTTTGGGGAGTATTGCAAACACCTAGATAAACTTGGATGTCACAGAGTAAGACATGCATGATAGTCACATAATGTGTAGCTTAGCATTGGCAACCACTGTAGCAGGCTAGCATAGTAATGTATAATTTGCAGCTATGTATACCCTTGTACTATTACTGTATGCACACATGTGACAACGGTCTGTGTTGTAGCAAGGCCCAACAGGTCATCTGTGAGGTGTATGGACTTACAACAGTGTGGACCTTGTGTCTGTATGGCACACACATATGTCGAGATACATGTGTGTCTGATTTATGAGCATCTGAACATGTGCATAGAGCAAGGGATATATTGCAACTGTTTGTGAAGGGCAGACATTTATATGTTGGTGCAGGTTGTTATGTGCATATATATATGTAGGTTGTAGTGTGTGTCAAACAAGACAGCATACAGTGCTGGCATATGACATGTGTTATTCAAATGCCGTGGGTATGTTTTGTTAGGTATATAGTCTCCCAGATATGGGGTCCTGCTAAACATATATGGGCTGAGAACACCTTCCATGTATTCTGCACAAGACTGTGCAATATCATTACATAACTGTATCCCCCTCAGCCTTTGCATAATTGATATTCCCACCATGAAAGGTGGACTGTATATGTGTGGATATGCATATCAGTGTGTACACCAGTGGATGTTGAAATATATGCTCCAGCTGAATGTTGTACATGTATTGCCATCCCTGTTGTTAAAAGCCCTGTACCCATGAACTAACACATAGGTGGTAGTGTACTCAACGCCGAAGGTGTGATTAAAGACTACGGGACACAGGTGGACAGCAGTGTCCCTAATGATGATCACTGTGCCACACTAGTCATGTAAACCTAGTACAGTCCGCATGTCATCAGTAAATGTTTGTCATCCATGGAAACAGAGGTCAGGGTTCCACTCCACTCATCAGTCATAACACCCATCATAGAGTACAATGTCCCTGTTGGTATGTACCTCAGAAGACATACACAGCAACAGTAGATGCCAGACACATACCTCACAAAGAGTATTACTGGATTCCAACAGATGCCCTATGCTGACTGTCTTATAAAACCACAGCTACACTGTGTCGCATACCGCCTACCCAGAGGCTACCCCTGCCCAACATACAAAGCTATGACAAACCCATAGGTGTTGGACATGCTCCATGTAAACAGATGGAACACCAGACAAGATACACACTCTACTGATCAACACCTTGTAATGTAAAAAGCAGAACATGCTCAACTGGCACATCATCATCACAGACACATACCATACTGTGGAGCCAACTACCTATCAACAGCATATGAAGGTCCTCATTAGCAGTTGCCATCAATAACCATGATGACTGCATGAGAGATAGGAAACACAACCCGGTAATCACCCCTGTGGCTCTGCATGACAGGGGCACAGGAACCTACATTACATGTGTGATGTAGTGCAGGGTATCATATGTCTAGGCTTCCATAGGCCCTATGGATAACAGCCTATCAGCTACCTAGGACACAATACACACACGCATGTACCTGTTGCAACACATGCTATGTGAGGTTGACTGTGTGTGATGGAGAATGTGTATGTGAATGTGTCAATGATGTGTATATGTGTGATAGCCTAGTGGGAATCTGTGTATACCATGGTATGTAGTGTTGTAGCTCTAATCCCATCAAAAGGTCCGTATGCTATTGCTAGGCAGGGAAATCAGTATGGCATACGTTGTGACGTAGTCCCATGTTGTCGAATGGAGTGTACCTTTGTAGGCTAAAGCAGTACATGTATGCTTACTGGTTGTTAACACTAGTGAATACAAGTCACGTATGGACTGTTGTACTACCTGAAGCTGTATGCCTCAACTGCACAGTATGGTTTATATCCACATGGCTTGGTAACACACTTTTGTTTGTTACATGTAGTCCTCACACATCACATACCTCAGGCATGAGGTTATGTGTGTGCTGACACACAGTAATGTATGGTACACAGGTAACTGTAATCTGAGTTTCCATACCCTTGTGTCTTGTAGGTATGTCTGATGTGTGTGTGGGTATGCCTGTAACATGGCCTCGGTGGTATGTGTGTCACAGGATATAGGTGCATATCTAGCAACATGTAAAGTGTAGTACAGCAGTATGCCACCTATAGTGGTGAATGTGCACATATGTTACTGAGGGATTTGCTATCAACAAATAGTGTGGTGTACTGCTATTACCATAACCATACTGTACATATATTTAAATGGATGACAAATGTCTGTATGCATTAGTTTCATATACACCTCCTGTGGCTAGGTGTTGCATTGTGTCACATACAGTGTGCCATGTACTATTGCATAGTCCTACATACTGGTTTCACTTTGTGGCTGTGCAGAACATGGTTTGGTATATAGCATGTGCCAGGCACTGTCAGGCAGTTGTGGTCTTAGCAGTCATATGTGTTATTAAAAGTGTGTATCTGCTGACAGCCAATAGGTTGCTATATATGGCATTTCAATGATGTCTGTACATTAGAATGTTGAGTGGGCAACATGGCTTTTTCACAATAACTGTTTAATTGTCTTCCAGGGTTATGACACACAACAGAAAGCCATCCTATACCTTGAGGAGGAGGAAGTTATCAGAGATGCACTCATCCAGCATTATAATCTACTGTTTTCAAGATCCTGCCAGGACCAGCATAGTCGCACTGCACTGTGGCAGGATGTTGTCTGTCGGGTGAATGATGTAGGCACACATAACTGGACTTATGAGCAGGTACACCATCACTGCAGTGATTTAACCAAACATGTTAAGCAGCATGCCTCTGATGTCCACAGACAACAGCTTGCCACAGGTGGTGGTGCTGCTACACATCCCCCCCTCACCAGAGTGGAGGAGCTGCTCCTCAGCATGGTGGCTCCTGGCCAACCGGTCCAACACACCTGTGTCATCATGGAGGCTGGAGTCACCCAGCACAGCGACAACGAGCGTGCAGGTAACATGGTATATCCATAGACCACTGTTATCCCAAGTATTATAATATGCATTAATCAGATGTGTACTGTGTATGCAGAATATGTGGAGCCTGGTGTCATGCAATACTGATAATTCGGGACATTATCTGTATGCCTGTGACTGTCACCCCATGTACTACTGTATAATTGCACACTCACAGCAGCAATGCCATAGTTGTTGACACTGACATACTGTCTCATATCCTTGCAGGTCCCTCTGGTGTGATAGCAAGACATGAGACCCATGCTGGTGAGTGGGCTACAGTCAATATAGCATATAACATGTGCATGTCATAGGAGAGTTGTAGGCCATATACACATGTTAAACACCTATGCATAGTGCATGCTCTGTATGTTCTCTGTGTTATTATGCACTTCCCAGTGACATGAGAAGCTGACTCATACACATGCAAAACACAGAGCATCACAAACAAGTGGGGTACACTGTAGTGGACATTGTATAGGCATAGGCAATACACATGCACACAACATACACCACTTTGTCATATGCAGTATGTGTTAATATGATACACATGGCATATGTAGACACCTGCTGTAAGGTCATACTCCAGTATCCCATATGTCATCAACACAGCACACATACTATACCTGGGGGTAGAGGCCTATCATGGGGCAGTGTGACATGCATCAACACACAACACAGTCATGTTAGGCAATGCTTCCTATTGAACACCTGACATGCCCATGCAACAACTGTCTGTGAACTGTTTAATGTAGCCTGAGTGGTGCAAGTCAGGTACAGCAAGATGGTTGCCAGTGTGACATGCATCAGTGTCCTTGAGTGACCACATGATGCTGCCTGATGATGGCTCATGGTACTACACTACATCCAGTTACACTACCTGCAGTACTACACATAGCATTCATTGTTAGACACCTGACAGTTGTATGCATCTGGACATGGTTTGTATACCTATGAGTGATGGTGCACATGACATTGGAAAGTGTTTCAGACTTGCAGTGCAATGTTGTGTCCATGTACACATTGTCTACCAGGGTGAGGCCAATCAGTGAACAACACACATGCATCAATGACATGTATACTGTTAACTACAAGGACTCGCACTGCATGCTGTCAAGCAACACACATTCTGCATGCTGACACGTGTGACAGGACTGTTTGGCTTGTGATACTGTACTCCACCATCAACTACTAACGACTATGTTCCATATTGCTGTTGGTGTGTGTTTGTCAACTTGAATGTGTAGTGTATTAGTGTGCATGTGTGCATGTGTGCGTTTGTTCATGTGTGCATGTGTGCATGTGTGCATGTGTTCATGTGTTCATGTGTGCATGTGTGCATGTGTTCATGTGTGCATGTGTGCATGTGTGTATTTGTTCATGTGTGCATGTGTTCATGTGTTCATGTGTGCATGTGTGCATGTGTGCATGTGTGCAAACATCCTGTACAGATGGTAAAGTGTGCTTCCTGTCTCTCTCTCACAGATGCTGAGGTAATGTTGAATGGGTGCAGCGGGGAACCTGAGGTCACTGCCACTAATAATGACCATGATGATACATGTGTAGTGGCACAGGCATGTTTGACAGGGTCTGTTGGTGGTCCACCAATCGACAGTACACAGCTTTCCACCCCATCTATGCGCACATACGTATTGCTATTACATCCCTCAACATCAATGGCCTTAGGTGAGGAACAGCATATGGTAGGCATTGACCAGGAAAGTGTGGTATCCATGGCATATGCAACACCACACAGCAGCCATGCACAGACACATGGAATGGTACCACATAGGCATATGTCCAGGGGATCTCGTGGGAGCATCCCTGGCTTTAATGCCCTTGGCAGGTGTTCCCGCACAGGTCTCACAACCTCAGGTATGTTCCGGGCTGTGATGCAAGCACAGGCATATATGGAATGGTACACCAGGCAGGGACTAAGGGTGCAGAGGGCTCATTACACCGCGATCAATGACAGTATCTGTGACCTTGCCAGTGCCATCCACAATTACACCAATGTCATTGATAGACGTTGGGGGGAGACACTAGATGTCCTCCGCAATGTTAAGTCCATGTGCCAGGACAGTGCAGGACAGCTGGGATGTCAACATGGACGTATGCCAGCAACATCCTCAGCTGGCAGCCATTGCGGATGATACCCAAGTGCCAGCCGCTCCCGTAGTGCCAGTACCAGCCCCAGCAATGTTGTGGCTGGGCTGTCGGTAGACCGTCCGAGATGACCACATGCACATGACTCTGGCCAGTCCCAGCAGGGACATGGGTCCAGTAAACATCCCTCTGCCTCTGACGATAGTACTCAGTCTGGCATAGTACCTGATACAGTCCATGTCACCCCTGGCAGGCAGAGGTACTGTGTCCATGGCCGGAGACAGTGATCTGTACAGCCTGGCAGGTACAGTCTGTGGCTGTCCCACAAACTCCTGTATTTCGCAGCCACAAGGGGGTACTGTGTGCATGCAGACACACACACATACTACCAACACGTAGGGCTAACACATACACACACACATCACATCAACACTGATCCATACTGTACTGTTGTCCCTCACACACACACACACACACACACACACACACACACACACACACACACACACACACACACACACACACACATACAAACACACACACACACACATACATGTTGATTGGATGGGTCATTGTCGGGCTCTAGAAAACAATCACACACCCTGTGCATATGATGAAACTGTGCCACCTCCTGTCATCTGTGACATTGATGCAGGAACAGGATAACA
Organism: Protopterus annectens; assembly: GCF_019279795.1. Taxonomy (NCBI): domain Eukaryota; kingdom Metazoa; phylum Chordata; order Ceratodontiformes; family Protopteridae; genus Protopterus; species Protopterus annectens. The sequence goes on along the minus strand of NC_056726.1, from coordinate 1,610,166,120 downwards.
TGGTGCTGATGCACAGGGTGACCTACTAGCAGTGTAGCAATGTTAGCATGTTGTGAACAGTAATGGGTAATGATATCCTTGTAGGTGTATCTCAGCAGGCATGATGCTTCACAGCAGTGATTATCAATTTCGTATTGTATACACCAGTGTTAATTCCAAACATGGATTGTCCACACATATTCCAGTTGGCTGATGTGTGTGGTACTGGCAGCATGTGTCGTTGAGTGGATGTAATGTCTATGATGTGTGCTGTACAGATTCCAAGGTGTACATTTGTGAACATGGTGGAGGTGCACTGTTTGCATGTATGGGCATGGCGGGCACATGTGAAGGGTGACATGCCCTGTGTTACACAGTGTTAATACTTCATATTTACTATTGGTGTCCAATATGCATGTCACTACACATATGTCACAACTTGGATACACATGTGTGTACGACATGGTATGACACTATGCTGTGGGTGATACTGTTGATATCGGTCATTGATTAGCATTCTGGTAGTGTACATAACCTCAACAGCCTGATTTTAACCAATCGTTACATGATGTCTTGACAACTGACACACAGCTGTAGGATACACAGTAGCATTAGAATATTTCCGGTTTTGTACTATACCAGTTACCAGTGGTAATGACCAACACACTTTCCCGTGACCACTCTTGTTTGGCATGAGTCCGTCCTAGGTATACGCAGACACACTAGGGATATGTATATCCACATCTGGTGATGCATACAATGGCCTACAAAGCATTCCCCGGATTAGACACCTATCTTCCACGAGGGTATCATACAGACACATACCTGTTGACAAACCCATGTTGGGAAGCTATGATCCAACAACAGCATAGTCATCCACATTTGCTACACATAGTATCCTGATTGTACCACATTGGTAGTAGCACAGAACGTGTAACAGGGGTACCGATGTGTACAGACAGCCACATGTGATTTCATCTGTCCTTTGATATCTACATCCCCAAAGCTATGCTGATGTCCCTCAGTGTATCACATAAGTAATAAGGTGTCTGTATGCATATACATGGGGTTGCTGTATACCTACCATGAATGGCCATTATTGACAGACTGTGTTGTGTTTGGGCATGTCTGTCAAATGCCACAGGCATATACCCACACTCACACTATTCTATAACAACTGTCATGTGTGTGTGTGACACAGATGACCTAGGGCACAGCTCACTACAGTGGCTGGACTTTCACATACATACATATGTGAGCTACGGTCCAAGAAGCAGCAGCAAAAACTGTCAATGGTAACAGATGTAGTTGTGTTGACAGCAGGCTTCACACCTATGATGTGAATGAGGTCACATGTACATATATGTCTTGTCCACACAGTTACCATTTTAGGTCACATGCACATATGTGTATTTGCCACACAGATACCTGCAGTGTGCAATGCACATACTGTTGTTTTACTGATATGTCATACAGTAGTAGAAGCAAAACACACAACACTTTGCTCAACAGTGTCACACACACACTCAACAATTGCAGGATTCAAAACCCTACCTACCTATGTAATGGTACTAGACACATATGCATTACCATGATGCACCATATGCTTTACTGGGAGCTTTCATTTCCACTGCTGTATTTCTGGGATACTGACATCATCAAACCAGCCAAAGGTGTATTCACCACTTTCAATGTGTTTTCACAGTCTCAAAAAAGGCCACTCCTCTTATAGGATTACACACACACACATACACCCATTCATATTCACACTCAGCATTTAAACCCCTCTCTAACTATGTTATGACACTTGGGAAATACGCATTAACACAACGCGCTATATGCTTTACTGGGAGTAGTCATTTCCAAAGCTGTATTTGTGGAATGCTGACATCATCACACTTGGCAAAGAGGTATTCACCTCTCCTAATGTGTTTCCACAGTCTCCAAAAAGGCCACTCCTCTCAAAGGGAATCCTACACACACATATTCATACTCAGCATTTGCAGGATTCAAACTCCTATCTAACTATGCTATGACACTAGGGAGATATGCATTAACACGACACGCTATATACTTTACTGGGAGCATTATTTTCCAAAGCTGTATTTGTGGGATGCTGACATCATCACACTTGGCAAAGAGGTATTCATCTCTCCTAATGTGTTTCCACGGTCTCCAAAAAGGTCACTCTTTTCAAAGGCAATCTCACACACACTCAGCAATTGCAAAATTCAAACCCCTACCGAACTACAGTATGATGCTTGTGAGATACGCATTAACACGACGCGCTATATGCTTTACTGGGTGTTTTAATCTCCACTGCTGTATTTGTGGGATACTGACATCATCACACTTGGCAAAGAGGTATTCACTTCTCCTTATGTGTTTCCACAGTCTCCAAAAAGGCCACTCCTCTCAAAGGCAATCTCACACACACATAGCAATTGCAGGATTCAAACCCCTACCTAACTATGTTATGATACTAGTGAGATATGCATTAACACAACACACTATATGCGTTACAGTGTGGTTTTATTCTCATGCTATATTTGTAGGATGCTGACATCATCAGACTGGACATGGTAATGTGCGTGCACTTAGTGTTATGCAATCCCAGGAACGAACCTTGTGGGTCAGCAGGTGTGAACATCTTGAACAGGAATCCACAATTCATAGCTTGTGTGATCTATCTGTGGACAAATTACCATTCCTTCATATGACAATACATATTCATGCATGGATTGTTGGTTTTGTGGATACAACATGTGTCTGTGATGTTGGTAAAGGGCTATTCAATGTCTATGTGGGACCTGTGTTGCTCCTTTCAGTGATGTATGTCCTGGGTGCCTGTCTTGCAAGAAATCTAGCAGGTTTGGGGAACATGATGTGCTCATTAACATACCACAGATGTTTGGGTTGTGTGTTTGTCGGTTTACAATATCTCTGTTCCTCACTGCAATCATGATGGACTCCATGGACTAGCAGTTCGGACTTCATAGGCTTATAGGACTATAGTTCCCATGGTCTGTTGTGCACCAACACTTGTGGGGTGTGCCACATGTTGCTGTAACACATTCAACAGTGTAAGATCCTGTAGAGAGTGTGAGGCTCAACAGACTGTTCAGGTGCAGAGTCTGTTTGTTCTGTTGTTCACTTATGACACATATGGGGAAACAATGTTATCCACATGATGGGATTAATTTGGCTTTGGGAGGACCAGTTTACACATTCTACATGTGACATCTCCTGGTATGATGATAGGGCCTTTTGTCACTGGGAGGTGGGTATATATGTATGGGCCTGTCTGACAGGATGTCGACATTGTCAGTCAGGTACAGTTGACCCTGACTCAGGACATATATGACTGTACATTGATATTTCTGACATAGCTGAAGGAGGTGTAATGTTTCTGTCGGTACTCCTTCGCAGATTATCTTTCCAAAGCAACAACAAACCTGAACTCTAAACCCCTGTTATACTCTTTTACACACTTCACACACTACTGATCCTTTGTGATCAGTCGACAGTGTATGTCATCATTATATTCTGGCATGTCTAAAGGTCGGTTTCGTGTGTACTCTCCAGTCCAGCTGGTGCATATTGGAATTTTGACGCATTGTTACAACTGCCTTATGTACACAGAGAACACTGTCATCCTACCAACAAACTCAGATATATGTGAAAGGTGCAACTGTATAGACAGACAGGAGGTGAAGGTAACCACACACACCACAAATCCAGTCGCACATGGACCTATGACAACAGCAAACCATATACATTGACACACAAAGACATACTTGGAGCATCTAAATATACTCTGCCTAAGCAGCAGAGACATCCAAAGCAGACACACAAACAACTGCTAACCCACAACCATACACACATATCGCATAGTTCACAAAGTCATTGTGCCACACAGTCACTGCCCTTAGGCTTACACAACACACCTCATACACTTGGATTAGGTGACTGTAATTGTCGGTCACACTGACATTCCACTCACCAGGCTGAACAAGGAGGTCACTTTGTTCTGTGTGTTGGGTGCCAGGATCTGCCACATGACACATGCACTCTTGTCAGTCCACTGCAAGTACAAATATGGCTCCATCATTGACCATGCTGCTGTGTAAACCCTCAGACGTTCCTCCCTGGACTACATGACAAGAGACATAGAGGAGCTCTCTGATCATGTAGCCCAGGCCAGTATGACCCTGACCTTGTGTAGCATCTTACCCTCACCAAGTACTATGTCACAGTATACAGACAAACTGATCACTTTTAACAGTTGCCTAACATATTGTTGCCATTCAAGGGGGATCCAGTGTCTGTCAGCCTGGGATTACATGCTCAACATTCCACGTACATTCGCTATGGACGCCATGCACCTGTCACCCCTAGGCTTTCACAGACTGGCTTAGGCTCTTGCCACACCCATAGTGGCTGCTTGAAGTGAGGCTCAAAAGACAAAACCACAGCCATAGATGTTACAGGGTAAAGGAAACGGAGAGTGATGCTGCTCAACAACTGATGTCTAACCCTCAGAATGCATGCACTCAGGACTCACATCAGTATGGAGTCTGTCAATATATGTGCAGTAACAGACACCTGGTTCAGGCTCACAAAAGCACAGCAGCACTACCAGGTTTTACTTCATACCTTGGTTTTTGGACACAAGACCTGGACCAGACAACAATAGGGGGGGTATCCATATACATCATTCATATACACACCTCCGGGTTGGTAGCACTGCACAAAGCATCAGGGAACATACATGTGCAACTGACAGTGGGCCAAACTGCATTTCAGTTTGTAGACTGCTACAGACCACGCTCCCAAACTCGGGACCAACACTCGTTATTCTTGGGAACACTGGGGAATGTGAAGGTCTCTCCAAACACCATTATGTTGTGTGACTTCCAATACACAAACATTGACTGGGAATACTACTCAAGCACTGACACCCTCACACAACAGTTGCTAGGATTGTTACACTCAAATGCTATGGCAGACCTGGTCACCACAACCACAGGGGGTTAAAACATGTGGGATCTGATCATCACCAACATGGGGACTCTGTGTTCCACACCAGAGGTATACCCCTCATTGTTAAGGTCAGAACATACATTCATCTCACTGGACATACATATCCCATACACACACACATCCTAGGTGATCTGAGTGACGTACTTCTCATGAGCAAACGGACACTTATACAAACCGAGGTGGTATCCCTCAAAGACCCTGGGACAGTGTTAAATATGGCTCAGACCACTTAATCCTTTACAAGCCCATTCTATGGACAGCTACTGGAATGCATGGATCATGCTATCCCAGATAACTACAAGACTCACTTCTCCAAAGGCAGGGGACCTGTCTGGTGGGCCACGGCCATTAATGAGCTATACAAGGACAGGAGGAGGCTACTACATTATAGAGCACAATCCCAATCAGGAAGGCATCTCTGATCAGTACTATGGTATAGCTATGATCACTTGTTGATTCATCTAAGGCCCACTTCTAAGGGACACTTGCAACAGACACTATAGACAATCACAAGGCCTTATTTAGTTATCTCAGGGACCTGGGTGGGAACTCACAAATATGCTGTGAGTTACTGCATAATTACAAATGATACAGTGAACCCACTGACATTGTGAACATCCTGGACAACAGGTTCAGTGGGAATGTTTCCACACCATCCCCCCTGCAGTGCACATGTCCATCCCAACAGGGTATAGCCTCCCTGACATCACAGATGAACAGGTGAGTGCTGCCCTCTCCATAGCAGACAACACAGCATCAGTGGGACCAGATGGTGTCCCGGACTGCGACTTACACGAGATTCATGACGAACTTCACACTCACATTATGTCATTGTGCAATATCAGAGTTACTACAGGATATGTACCCATGGAATGGAGTACAGCTATGGTGTACCCGCTCCACAGTGCTGGTGCCACAAGGTACCCTGGACAATATCGCAATATATGACTAACTATCCTGGTCTGCTAAGCTATGGAGTGTATCATCATGGAACACATACACATAGACATTGTGAACCTACAGACACTGGATCCTACACAATTTGGGTTTGTTGTGGGCAGATCTTGGCTCTTGCACCTGTTTCATGTCTTTAAACAGTTAACAGGTCCATAGCCGTACAGAGGGTTGTCCACACAGCCTACCTGGAGCTCGCACACCAGTTCAACACAATACCCCACTCGGACTTTATACATTAGATCACCGTATTCAATATCTACACATATGTCACAAGATGGATTGCTAACTGGATCATGGATAGCACCCACATGGTCAGTATTGCAGGTGCCATGTCTGACTATACACCAGTTACACGTGGCATCCCACAGGGCTCAGTCCTGGGACCTCTCTTATTCTGTATATATTTCTGAGACGTACTGGCTAACACAGGAGGAATATGGCTGACCATGTTTGCAGATGACTGCAACCTGTGTGCCATAATCAACTCCCCAGCTGGCACAAGCATCCTCAGACAGGGTCTCACAGAGATGGATGACTGGTGTCAGAGCCATGGCCTACAGCTACCTTCCTTTGGTAGTAACATTGTGCCCACACATTATCACATAGGTGATGATACAGCACGTACAGTGTGTGTGATTTGTGATTTGGGGTCATGAATACTTAGTACTCTCACCTTTGACATTCACGTTGCCAGTGTTGTTGGACACACCTTCTATTTAGCCCACCTTATCCCATAGAGTTTTACATCCATATCAGGTGGGGTCATTGTGCCCCTATACTCATCAGGCACATGCTTGGATACAATGCCCCATTTCGGATGTACATTACCCAACACCTGCAGCAACTGGAATGTTCACAAATGTACATAACCAAGTGGATCTAGGGACTCACACAGATGGTATGCACAGTTTGGCTATGGTGACCCCAGCTCTCCTCAGTTGCTTACTGCCTACTTGGGTGCAGTCTGTGCCTTTTGTTTGAAGCCATGTCCATCACAGCATTGATGTACAGGCTCCACATCAGGATATCAAAGTCACTTACAGCTACATGCTCCAGGGACAGGTACGTCAGCAATTATGTTAATAGGACATGCTGGAGGGGCAGATTCCCATCACAGAGGCTACACTCACTCGGGATTGTGATCATGGTCCCACATATGCACAGACCCACACTGACCACCTACAGGTGACATCTTCACAGGTGGATTTGTGATCTTATGTTTAGCCCTGGGATATGTTATGTGTCCCTACTAGACAGAGGAAGAATGAAATGAACATATGTGAGATATCTTGTGTGACCTACTATTCACAGGCACAGTCTACTCATCTAGCGGGGTTGCAAAATACAAACACACTGTGGCTAGGCTTCTACATACCCTAGGGAAGATAGCCTAGTGTCAACCTCTGAACCTATGCTAGTGTTCAGGATGCACATTGTTCAGTGATGGTATTGATTGCAGGTTTTGTTTCTTCTTTGCTTTACCACTTTCTATGAACAACCTAGGTATCTGCATAACATATTTGATTATGACGGGATTTCACTATATTATATATGTGTCTGTTGTCATATCACTGTGTGCACATGGCAGATTGGTGAATAGTGCAGGGTTCCTGGGTTGACACATGCAACTGACAGATATGTGTGGTCCAATACTGTACTCAAACTTGCCCTAAGTGTGTGAGCATGCCCAATTCAGACTTTCAGTGTTTTGTTGCCTGACATTTGTCTCATATATTCAAGTGTGTGAGCATGTCCAGTGTGACCTTGCAGTATGTTCCGGTCTGAGGTCCACTACATTTGTTGATATGTGTGAACATTACCAATATTAACATTTATACTATATGTGTGTTGAATATCAGGTTCTATTCTTACTGCAGGCCTCACCTTTGTGTCTTAACTCGACAGGGATTATGCTATGCCTGCAAGGTTTCCATGAGATACTTTGCATTGACTTATCAACATTTTTTCATATAAGCTGACCATTGACATACTGTCATGGTTTAGTGGTTCTGTACTATAACTATAGTGCACTTTATCCTGGGTTCAAGGACTGTCACTGCTTCATATTTTCATACATGCCAGAACAGACTGCTTCAAGAAAAGTGAAGCAAATATGAACATGTTAACCTGCTTTTGCTGAACTATGCCCACATTTGACCAGACTTGCACAACATTGCTCAGTGTTGACCAACATTGCTGAACAGTGCACAATATTTCTCAGCATTGCCTGTAGTTGTGCTACTGCATTGCCTGTAGTTGTGCTACTTAGTGTGTGCAATTTTGTTTACATATAATAAATAGTGGTGAGGGTTGTTTAGCAGTGCTTTATATTGCTTAACACATAGCAATCATGCCTCAGGTGGTGCTGCAGGGCTGCCTATGTCGGATGCACATTTTACACTCCCTATACATGTTTGTTAACAGGTAGTGTTAAGTTAGGCATCCCTTTTACTGCCTTTTGAACCTGGTTGACTTTTTCGAAACAGTCACTAGAGCCATTGATGAGGGCAAAGCAGTCCATACAGCCTACCTGGACTTGGCTAAGGCCTTCGACACAATACCCCACTCAGGCATCATAGATAAGCTCAGCAGCTTAAACGTAAACCCTTATGTCACTAGATGGGTTGCAAACTGGCTAAAGGACAGAACCCATAAAGTTAAAATCGCTGGAGCAATGTCAGACTCAAAGCCAGTCACAAGTGGTGTCCCACAGGGATCTGTCCTGGGACTCCTCTTGTTCGCATTTATTTCTCAGATGTTAAAGCAAACATGGGAGGGTTGTGGCTGACAAAGTTCGCAGATGACTGCAAACTAGACGCCATAGTCGATACACCAGCGGACACATACATCCTACAAAAAGGCCTCACAGAAACGGACAACTGGTGCCGGAGTCACAGCCTTAAACTAAATGCCAAAAAATGTATAGTCATCCCCTTTGGGAAAAACAAAGTACCCACAAATTATCACATAGACAGCAACCCACTGAGTACAGAAAAAGTAATCAGAGACCTAGGGACCCAAGTCGACAGCGACCTCTCATTTGACACCCACGTTGCCAAAGTGGTTAGAAAAACATTCTACCTTGCACACCTCATCATGAAGGGATTCACATCCAGATCCAGGGATGTCATTGTACCCCTATACTCCTCCTCATCAGACCCATGATTGAGTACAATGCCCCATTTGGTATGTACCTCACCCAGCATTTGCAACAGCTGGAGAGACCACAAAAGTACCTCACCAAGAGGATCAAGGGTCTCCAACATATGTCTTATTCTGCCAGACTAAAGAAACTTCAGCTCTATTCAGTAGCATACCGCCTGCTCAGAGGTGATCTTTGCCTGACGTACAAGGCCATGTCCAGTCAGGATCTGATGGACATGCTCCACCTCAAAAAATCCAAATCCATCAGGACCACGAGAGCTAAAGACTTAAACCTCAGCACAAGTATGAATAGGACATGCTGGAGGGATAGATTCATAACCCAGAGGCTTCCCATGCTTTGGAACAAGATCCCAGTTCGTATTAGGCAGAGCCCCTCACTGACTCTCTTCAAGAGAAATCTTGATGAGTGGATGGGAGATCGTAATTTTACCCCAGGGGTCACATCTGTGTCACTGCTAGACAGGGGCACAGTAAACTAATTCCATTATATAAGGGGACCTTCATTGTGTCATTACTAGACAGAGGCACAGTATTCTAATTTTATTCTGTACATTTTTGTACCACTTCATGGGGTGGCAAAAGCCACATCACTATGGCTAGGCTTACAAATGCCCCAGGGCAGATAGCCTAGTACTATACTATGAAACTATGAAACTATGTGCGAGTCAGAGAGAGGTATAATTTCCAGGGTTCCTACTGAGCCAGTGTATATGCTATGCGTTGCCTCTTTGCCAAGGCTAAAGCATACTGGGCATGCCTCCTTCTGCCTACTGGGGCAGGCTCGGGTTGCTCCTCCTCCGAGTCACGCTCTGCCTGTGATGGCCTTGGCAATGGTGGGGGGCTGTTGTGCCCGGCCCTATGCTGCTCCTACTGCAGCTGTTTTCGCAGGATCATATTGTGTAGCATTGCACATATCATGACTATTTGGGTACATGTAGTTGGTGGGTACTGCAAGGCTCCACCAGATGTGTCCAGGCACCGGAACCGTGACTTGAGCAGCCCAAACACACGCTCGATTACATTTCGTGTTTGTGCGTGTGCCTCATTATGGCATTCCTGTTCAGGTGTGTGTGCATTTCTGATGGGTGTCATCAGCCACGGCTCAAGTGCATATCCAGCATCCCCCACTAGGTGACCATGAGGGATGTCCCCATTGGCAAATGTCTGGTACAGCTGTGTCAGATGCCAGATATGGGAGTCATGGTAGCTTCCAGGGCAGCCAGCACACACATTCATTATTATGCCCTGGGCATCACACACAACCTGGCAGTTGATGGAGGGGTAACCCTTGCGGTTATAGTAGACCCTACTCTGCTCACCGGCTGGTGTTTTGATGGAATGTGCGTGCAGTCTATTGCACCCACTACCTCAGGGTATTCTGCTATTTGCTGGAAGAGATGCATATTGCTGGCCAATACCTCACGGGAATTGGGGAAATATACATGATCACCGACATGTGCTGACATGGCATTCAGGAACTGGTGGAGTACCCTGGATGCTGATGCCTGTGAAATCCCCATCATATCGCCAGTTGGTCTCTGGAAGGTACCTGCTGCTAATATTCTTAGGCAAACACATACCTTGGTTTCCACTGGGATGGGTTCCCCTCTGTTGGTTCTGTGTGTGAGGCGTGGCCTGCACAGCTCAACAATTTGCTGCATGAGGTGTCTGTCCACTCTATAGCGCTCCACTATCTCCAGCTCATGTAGCTTTTGGTAGGTTATCCTAGGCCTGTACACTCTTCTCCGTCTCCTCACTGTGGGTTGCTCAGCAGCATTCACATTGTCACCACCCTCAGCATGTTGCATATGTCACCTTATAACAGCAATGGCAGCCCCTAACATTTCTGTGTCTCAGTAAAGCTTTTTCAGTTTTCACTTCTATTAGCTTACTGCAGTGTTGCAGTGTGTCTGAGAAAAACATAGTGGAAAGTTGTTTGCTGAGTTTTAAGTGCTGGGCTGGGCTGGGCTAGTGTACTGCCTGTGTAATTGCCTGATTCTGATTGTTTTCACCTGCTAGCTCTGCTAGTACTCCCTGGTTAATTTCCTACTATTTGTTGTGCTTCCTTTTCCCTTTCTGTTTCCTCGGGGGCAGCGCCACGCAAACAAGCGCAAACATGCGCACACCAACTCACACTCGTGCACACATGCTTACACGGACTAAAACTTGCTTATTCTTGCTAACACGCATGCACACAGGTGCAAACGCACTTACACGGGTTTCAACATCCTTACACTTGCTTACTCCGGCTTAAACGCATGCACACAGGCGCACACGCATGCACACAGGCTTACTCGGTTTTACAGGTGCACACGCACACATACATGGTGCAGGCATTTCTACAAGAAACTTTGGTGTTGTTCACGGCATACACCTTCAATTTCTTGCCTTTAGCTAGGGTACCTGTTGACACACCTCTTCCAGTGATTAGTATCTGACAGCAGACACATGCCACTCTACTCCAATGAACTTCACTTCTCTCAGCCATACCCCCCTTATGATGTCACCTATCTTCTACTCTGTTACACCCCTTATCCTACTCCTACACTCCACTGACTGTGCTCTTTTGCTATGTAAACTTGGGATTCACTATCCTTACCCTCATTTGCATAGGATTGCCTACGAATGCTTGATTACATCTCTTAGACTGAGCTTCCCCCCTTAGCAATCTCTACTTGGTAGCCATGTTGTGTTTGTACTGCCATTCCCTTGCATTATATATTAGGGATTACTGTAAAATCCACATTTCTGCTTTCTAATTATTGGTTTTCTGGTTTTTACAGCACGCCGTGTTTGCGGCGCTATGCTTAAACATCAGCGATCGGAAAAAAAATGTATTTTAATTTATTTTATTTTTGCATCAGTGGACATTGCCAATGGCCATATTTTTGGCCATTGGCATGCTTCCTCGACTGGATGTATCCTTTTTTGGAGCTGTCATGACTCCGTTTTGCTATTTGCAGAAACGTACTCAGTTGTCAACAGAGTACATTTCTGCAAATAACACTACTCTTACTTGGACAGGTTAGGGTTTCCTGAATTGCAAATTTACCTCATTTGCATACCTTTCAGCAGCAAATTAGGTAATTTGCATATCCTAGCCCTGTCTGTGTAAGTGGAGTTTTAGGAGCTCTCTTGCACGCCCCTGCCAGCTGTTCCTGGATCTCTCGCAGATATGTTGGCTGCATGGAGTCTTACTCTACTCTTAGACTCTGTGCAAGCCTTCGTGAATCTGGCCCTAATGCTTTATGTAAACATACTAAAAAATATTATAATCATCATTTTAAATTTACAGTTGTAGAGAAACCCCACAAAGATCCAAGGGGGGACTATGGCCAATCTTATTAGAGATGAGAGTAGTATACTGGCAAATATTCTATAATGCGTATGTCTGGCCAGGGTTGAATGAGCAGGCCAATATTTTACCAATTTTAAAGTATAAGTTGGAAAGGAGGTGAAATTTATATTTCTTAGTCTTTATTTTTTTTTAGTGTATGTATATGTTTTTATGAATGGAACAGGGGGTGAGAGTTTATCAATGAATGTATTTCCTGTTGGGAGGGACTTTGTCAAACGTGAATATATGTTTAACTTGATTGGGTAATAACTACTGAAAGTTGGGTATTTAAATGTTTGTTTATTGTTTGATTTCTATCTGACGAAGTTTTACAATTTCTGTAAAACAAAAGTGTTTATCCTGTATTAAAGTATTTTTCTGGAGATATCGCTTTGCTCTGTCACTCTTTTGGATTTATAGTTTGATTCTTTCATGTGTTAGACTAAATTTAAAAGGTAAACATTTAGAGGAACACCATACAGTCTACATATGTTATGTTTATTGCATCTCATTCTTCTAAGATTTAAAGTATTCATGTTTCTTTGTTAATTTGTACCACCTCAAAGGTATTCCTGAATGAAGTGCTGCTCAAATTATAGAAGAATATGCACTGAATAATTTGATGGCTATATCAAGTATGTATCTCTTTCAAATGTTAAAATTATTATAATTTAAAAACTGTCCTACTTCACAATTTTACTTTAGTCAGAAAGCCAGCATGTTGACTATACAGAAAGTCATATGGATTTAAAACTGAATGGCCCCCTAAGGGCCATATATTAGGTAAAATTGGGTTATGCTGGCTAAGCTTGTACAAGCCCTTTAGCCATTAGCCTAGTAATCTCCTATGAACCTAAAAACTGATGACATCTTCCAGAGGACAGGCAGCAAATCTTTAAGGTTTTACCAATCAGGGAGTACTTGCCTCTGGACTGTATTCATAGGTTCATAGATTAGTACTAAGCTAACTGCACTTGTGAGCCATTTTAAACCTAGCCAATTATCCCTTGTGAGACTCAAATCCTGCACCTTCTGTTTGTAAGACAAGCACCTTAACCATTAGGCCACCCTCCCAACACTTCATAGACTCAGGGTTCATTTTTGCACAAGGCTTATTGGTGAAAAAAACAACTATGCCTACATGGAAATACACTGAGCGCCAGCTCATAGCGCTGACTACAGCAAAGTAAATGTGCAGAAATGCCTACTATGTTTTGAACATTTTAGAAGTTTGTAAAATAGATTAAAATGTTTTAGTCATGTGTGAATTCATCAGTTAGTGTATAAAGGGGTAGTTAAGTCAAGTGGTGCTCCACAAAGCTATGTAGAATGAATTAAAAAAATAGATATGAGGTGTGTCCTTGTGTGTACACCCTGATTGGATCTTAGCAAGATGTGAGAGGGGAAGACAGGACATCTGGAAAATGGGGAGACAAACTAAATGTGACACTCAGAAGGAAGACATCAAGAGGGTTGTGCTGGAAGAAGTGGGAGTGGAGGGGTGAAGGAAGCAGAGAAGAGGTTTTAGGGAAGAGGATTAGGGAGGGAGGGGGGGGAGGTGTTGGAGCAGTTCTCACTCTGGTCTAGAAGACCTCAAAGGTTTTCATTGCATGATTGGCCTATAGTGTTGGACTCTAATGTAATGTGGGTGGAAGTCTTCAGTACCTCAGTGATTGGAAACAAGACACTGGTACACAGCCAAATCAGAATCAGTTGCCCAGGATGAGAAAAAATAAATAATTATTTTTCACAGTGTATTCGTTCAGCACTTCTCTCCTCACAAAATTCAATAGGACTTCAGTCAGAACCAATAGGAAATGACATGCTTTATCCTAAAATATATAAAAATACAAGCTCATTTCTAACAATTATTTATGTAAATCATAATCACAAACCATTTTTAAAGGAACTATCACCATCAAAATAAAATACTAAAACATTTAAAATTATATAATGTGTGTGTGTGTGTGTGTGTGTGTGTGTGTGTGTGTGTGTGTGTGTGTGTGTGTGTGTGTGTGTGTGTGTGTGTGTATATATATATATATATATATATTTACACACACATATAAAATATATACACACACATATATATATATATATATATATATATATATATATATATATATAGATATATATATAAGTAAACAAATGTGCCACAATTCATTCTTCAAGATACAATTTATAAACCCTATTTAATAAAGCATGAACATTTTTTTTCAAAAAAAATGATATAAAAATATGTTAAAGCACTGGAGTGATAGTTATAAAATGGTTCAACCCTTGTTTCCTTTTTGCATGTAATCTGAGTTGCCATAATAACTACCGATACTCTATAATTTCAAACATTCCTTGGTTTTCCCTCTTTTAAGAAATTCAGGTTGGGTATTTTAGACAATTTCTTTTTTAATTTTAATGTATTTTTATACCATTAAAGATGTTTGTTTTCTTTTGTTTAATAAAATAATTATGTCATATATAGATAGACCACTAGACAGCTAGATAGAGTTAATCTATATATATATATATATATATATATATATATATATATATATATATATATATATATATATATATATATATAGATAGATATAGACATATCGATAGATATTTATATATTTTTGAAAAGCTTTAGGATTTTATTTTGAAAGTGAGGGCTCCTTTAAAAATGGTTTGTGATTATGATTTACAATTGTTAAAAAAGAGCTTGCATTTTAATATATATATATATATATATATATATATATATATATATATATATATATATAAGGATAAAGGACACCATTTCCTATTCATTCTGATGACTTACTGAATTGTCTGAGGATGAAAGCGCTTGAAAGTGCTATTCGAATACACTGTGGAAATAAACTATTTATTTTTTCATATCCTTGTTGACTGATTGTGATTTGGCTTTATATCAGTTTCTTGTTTTTAAGAGTCTTGGCTTTGGTACACATACCGCTGTTTCCTGTGGCTCAGTGATTAGAGCCAGCTGAGGTAGCTAGTCTTGCACCACATTTGAGGTGGTGCCTGGGCTGAAGGTGCTTCTACATTACCTGCTTAACCACATCCTCAACCAGGTACTGAAGCAAATGCCTTTCATGGTTTTCCAGGCTGCACTGCACCAAGGTACCCACAGGACCAGAGCCACCACCCTGACATCTCCTGGTGGCCAGACAGAGATAGGGAATTTTTCTCCACATGGGAGCCTCATGACTGGGCTGCTTCTATGATCCCTGGAGCTGTGGAAAACTGATTGCACATTTGTGAAGGGGGGCAAGTGCCTCTGCATCACACATACCCCCTACTACTTTACTTAAATATACCAACTCCAAGATTGCACTACAGTGAAGAGAACAGGAAAGTTCCCATTCCACACTGTACACCGATCTCTATTCGCATGATTCGATATTTCGTAACTTCGATCCTCTGGTCTTCGATGATCAGAGGTTCAATGTTCCAGTATTTTTAACATATGAAGGGAATCCATGTATACATGGGTATACTTCTAAATTTTGAACTTTCAGAACGTAGACTTTCTTATTCTTGAGACCATAAGATCAATGTTTTGAAAGTTCAAAATTAAAAAAAAATGAAAGCAAAAAACAATTTTTTTACATGTTTGCAGGCAGGGGGAACAAGCTCCCCTGCACCCCACATACCCCCTTCTAGTTAAATATACCAACTCCAAGATCACACTTCTTCTTCTTTCTGCTTTTCCCGGTTAGGGGTCACCACAGGGGATCACCTGTCTGCTCATGATTGGCAGTGGAGTTTTACGGTGTTGAGTTTCCAGCCTGGTGCTCAACCTTCCACAGAAGGCACACACTCACACCAAAGGCCAATTTAGAGTGTCCAATCCACCTACAGCATGTCTTTGGGATGAGGGAGGAAACCAAAGCACTATCTCCAAGATCACACTACAGTGAGGAAAACAGTAAATATACCATTCCGTGTTCTACAGCGATTTCCATTTAAATGGTTTGAACTTTCAAAACATTGATCTTATGGCCTCAACCGTAAGAAAGTTTGAAGAAGTAAGAAACACCTGTTGATGCATTTAGCAAATAAATACACTATCCTGTACATTCATCTATGCAGTAAAGCATTGTGCAGTCAGTCTTTCATGATGTCATGGCAGGGATTTTCACCTCTGAGAAAACAAATTGGGGAGCCATTCTTATCAACAAAATAAAATGCAAAGATAGCTTATGTTTGGACCAGAATGATATAATTCTGTGTGGGGATTATATCAAATTCAAATGTTGTTTTACTTGTACTTGCTACACAACATGACCGATATGCTTTAAGTTAGTTATAATGTATCTAAGTAAAAAAATAAAAAAGGTAAAACAAGGGAAGGCTACATACTTAGAAATGAGATATTAATAATAACAAACCTAATGCAAACATGGTATAGATATCCTAGATGGACTTAAGGAACCAAGCAGATTGCACTAGCAATAAGGAAAACTGTTGTCTGAGTTACATACTGAAAGTTGTTACTGGTAATCAAAAGCAAAACTTTTCATTATTTAAGCAAAATGTGAGGCTTCATGTGTAGTGCAAGGCCGCATTTTGATAAACCATTGACAAAAAGAGATCTGCGCAGTAAAGTACAATCATAATCACAAAAGAAAAGCATAAAATGACAGCACAACACTTTACGCTTTTGCTTTTTGTTTATCTGCTTAGAAATATGGTTTTATCTGAATGTTGGAACATTCTGTTTGATACAGTTATAATCACCCAAAGTTATCATTAAGAGGGATATCAAACATGAATAAATGCACTTCAAGATCTAGTCGGTATCCTACTTCTATCACCCGTTTCAGAAATCAGTAATATGGAGGTTTTACATCCCTTTACAATTCTCATATGCCACACATTCCTCTCAATTACTTGTCTTCCACTGTGTTTATAGCCTTTTTATTCCTAGCATGCTGAGAAGAAAATTAAAACAATTGTTTCCTAAAAGTGTGACATCACAAGTGCCATTCTTTACACCCCACTCTAATTTTATTTATGTTCAGAATGAAGTGGAAATGCTACATTGTACTGTAAGTACCTATTGTCCTAAAATGTTTGATTGTTGGAATATACTTGCATGATACATATTATGTTACGTTTCCATGCAGTCAAAAGGTATGCAAATTGACCTTTTTTTCTGAAGAAGTCATCATCTCTTGTGTGACCAAATTATCCCTTCAAAATAAGAAAAAGAAATACAGAACTAAATATTCATTTCCTCAATTAAGTTTATGTAATCTGTCCTAAGTGAAACACTTTAGATATTAGTTATATATAATGTACATTATTTAATAGCTTTATGTACCACAACCATAGACTTCAGCATTAGCTGTGCTTTACAATTTTTCATGGAGATCATCACTTTTACCATCTGCTGTCATCATTTTAGTCCTGCAAAAGAGAACAGTTAATCTTCAAAGTCAGACTTGGTAAGCAGACAGCAATAACTGCAACTGCATGTATTTTAGGTGGCTGTACAAGCAAATCTTAATTGGGATTCTCAGAATCACCTTCCTCACCAGTCAAAGTTATTAGTACAGAAAATGTTTAAGGTTGCTAAAGATCTTTTGCTGATTATTTTGAGATGGAACTGTATCTGGAATGCTAAGGATTTGTGAACTATATGATAAATTGTGCAGGGAAATCAAGAATGTCTGTTTTTGTGTTTAATGGAGAACTCCACCCTCTCCTATACTTTAACTCAATCCTTAGGTTTCTTTTCTCAGAACAATATGGTTCCAGTATTGTGTAGATGCAGAAACCTGCTTGTACTTTTTAAAACTTGTATTTCGTGCACTGGAATCAAAGGAAATGAAAGCCCACCTACTTTTTTTAACTTAACTTCTCACATACTTTGCTGAGGAATTCATCTCCACCTGCATGACATATCACAGACACAGGCAGATATGTAGCTTACCATATCAGGTAAATATCAATTTTGGCATTACTTTTGCCATTATTTTTGCCATTATAGACATAAACACTTTATAATTATGATTTAGTATTGAAATGAGCCTGTATGAAGCTGGATCTAATGGATCTTTACTCTTTTTAGATATTACATCTACTACCGCTTTCTTCCAGGATATTGGTACTTCTCCTCCTCTTAAAATACCGGTAAAGAAAACCTTCCATATTCTTACAGTTTTTTCCCTCCTAGCTTCCAGACTTTCACATAAATACCATTTATTCTTGGGCACTTTCCTGTATATTGGTTATACATCATCATTTTCATCTCATCTCCTACTATCCTGTTAGTAATTGAGCTTCCTCTACCTCTAGCCCAATGTCAGTTCTGTTCGGCTTTCTATATTGGCAAAACTGAAAGGAAACTTCGTGAACGTATTTATGAACATGTTTACACTATTAGAAAACACAAGCATGGGAACGCTTTGGCAAAACATGTTTTACAACACCCCGACCACTCTTTTAAGTTTTTAATTATTGACCAAATTTGTCAAAACCCTCGGGGTGGACCAGATACATTCAAGTTAGAAGAATTAGAACTAAGCTGGCAGATTAAATTAAATGCTTACAATACACCAGGCTTAAATGAGAGTTGTTCTATTAGCAGTATCCTCAAACTCAAAAGCCTTATTAGATAGAGCTTTGTTGTTTACCATGTTTACAGTTTAAGTTTTGTGGGTTTATATATATATATATTTTTTACTTTTTGTGTTCATATATTATAATTTATGATGTTTGACATTTCTTAATTACTGACTTTTTACAGTGTTACCTTTTACTGGTCAGTGAGTGGTGTTTTGAGTGATATTTTAATGGCTGTTTTATGAAGCTATTTCTTTAAATGTTTTTAGTTTTTAATTGCTTTCATTGATCTATTGGTCAGCTAATTGAGACTAGATTTAAAAGGTTCTTGATGTGATTTTAAAATGTCTGAAGAAGTTTGTTAAAGCAACAAACGAAAAGTGCTTAACACTACAATAAACTTTAGGTGCCGTTCTGCAGGTTCTTTTCTTTCTTTTTTTGTTTTCAGCCTGGGCATATTTAATTGTTCCATAAAAATTTCCATGTGCACATTTTCATGATCTCCAAATCTTTCTGCTTTATACAGACTTTCATAACATTTCTGAAATATTTCTTGTACCTCTACAGGTTCTCCTGTTATCTTCTTTGTCCCTGAGCTTGGCAACAACCCTTTCTACTTTCTATTACTTGAGTCACTGCTCTAAAAGTTTTTGTGCTCTAGGGTTATTTTCAAAAAAAAACAGTTGCTTAACAGCAATAATTTTAAACTCATGCATATTATTGAGGTAACCCCTTATTTTCTGCTTTTGCAATTGCTCCTCTGCTTGTTCTGTGAGATTTCCGCTGTTTTGCAGTACTTTGACACTTGTTAGTTCCTGTAAGTAATTCTTGTTACTTCTTAACCATACCTCCCTTTCTTTTATTTCAACACTATTTTAAATTGCACTTTAATTTTATCCCACTTCTTAGCTCTATTTTCAGAAGAAATCTCTATCTTCTCTAACAGCTCCCGAATAATTTCCACTACCCAATTCCATTCATTAAATTCCACTCTTTTCAACAGATAGGTGGGCAAGTGCCAGTGTCTAATGTTTATTTTATTACGCTCTGTTTTTATTTGAATTATTATTGGTGCGTGATATGAAATAGTTACTGGGAGTGCATCAAGACCTTCAATTAAATGCACATGTTCCTGTGAAATGTATATTCTGTTTAGCCTACTCTTGGAGAATAAAATGTAGTCACTCTAAACTCCTAGTACTAAAGTCAAATCTTCCATGCCAAATGTTTTCATAAATTTCTTTAAAAATCTACCCTCCTTTGTTATATTTTCCCTTCTGGGCCCCCAGACACATCTTCACTGTTGCAAATCAAATTCCATTCCCCACCTATAAGTAATATACCTTGATGAAACTGACTATTTCTTTCAGAATTTTCTTAGGCTCCATTATAGCAGTATTCAGTGGAATATAAATACATGCCAGTGTAATCTTTCTCACTTGCCAGTAACCCCTTAATACTATAAATCTTCCATTATTATCTGTTATATTTTTTTCTATTACTATTGGAATTCCTTTTGCAATCAATATAACTGCTCCTCTCTTCCTTTGCACCAAATATTCTGCTGAATAGCCATCCTGAAAACCTTTCTTTATCAAATTCACAAGTGTGTCTCCTGGAGCATAGTTACTTGCACTCTGCATTTTTAATATAATTCACTACTCTTTTTTTTTTTTTTTTTTTTTTTGTCAAAGCAAATTACAGCAACTGTAAAGTGAAGCACAACTCCAGATACCATTCAATGAGATAAATTAAAAACATTTTTATTCTAGGTTCATGCATTCACCACAAATGTGGCTTTTTCAGACCATCTACACAAACTAAAAAACAAATTATAACACTTAAATACTTACATAAAATGCTCAACTTTTGAAAATATAAGCCATTCACTGTTGGACTATGTGTGCGTATGCACGTAAACTGAATGACGTCAGCTATGCTGATTAAATTATTCAAAAACACAGTATATCATATAACCCAACACCTTCTATTCACTTTAAATATTTGTTCAAAAATCCATTATTCATATGCCTATAAAAATATATACATTGTATATAACCAACATAAATCACACATGTAAAATACACATAAAGAAATTCCTGCTGCTCACATATACATGGCATATTTTATTATCACTAAATTGCCATTACTACAGTTAAACAAGTTCACACCCAGTTCCTGCTACTCACATATACATGTCATATTTTTCTATCCCTAGATTACCATTACTAGAGTTAGACGAGTTCACATCCTGGTTTATATATCAAAAATACCAAAAGGTTTTGATTCAAAGATGGCTGCTGTTCTGTGAACACTGCTGAACTGCAGCTCTACATTTAACCTGAGGAAATCAAAACCCTGAGTGGATACTATAAAGTTTTTAACATCAAAACTTCGATAACCTTATTCTAACTACACTTATTTATCCTGGATTGAGAAGAAAAACTGGAAAAAAGGAATATATTTCACTGGATTACAACAGATTAGCTAGCTCTGCAGAGAGGAATACACAAAGGAACCGTGTGCTTTTTTATATTGCAACTTTTTGTGTTCCAATAAGATGTCAAAAGAAGACAGAAGCATGGATATAACTATGACTAAAACAAAATTATCGGAATTGCAATCACCAGAAAAAGATGTGACTAATAAATGACAAAAAATTACTAAAGCACAGGAACAACAGAAACTAGGGACTAAAACTAAAGCTGATCAAGCTTTAAACATGGAGGATATCAAAACTGCACTTCTGCCTATACAAGAAGCTTTAAAAGAACTGACTTGTCAAATACAATCATTTGGAATTTCATGTACTCAGTTGCTGGAAAGAATGGATAAGATGGAGGCTCGAATTTCTGATACTGAGGACAAATTAGTTTTACTGGAAAAAAAACTAATCTGCATGATGTGGATATACAGGCTATACAAAGTAAGCTTACAGACCTAGAAGCAAGATCCAGGAGAAACAATATCATTGTCAGAGGGATTCCTGAATCCATTCAGTATAATGAACTAATTCCATCCATACTACAAATATTTGCAGTGCTTTTAAATGATTCTGATAGTGTGAAACAAATCATCGTGGAAAGAGCACACAGAGCTTTGAGAGAGGTACGAGCTTCTAATTTTCCTAGAACTGTGTATGTTAAACTGCTTAATTATCAAGATGTAAATAGAATACTTATTACTGCAAAACAAGGTGGAGGCTATATTATGTGGAAAAACAATAAAATATCTCTGACACAGGATTTACCTATACAAATCAGACAGGCTAGACGGTCTCTGTCTCCTTACTGCAAATTTCTTATTGACAAACAAATTAAGTTTCAAATGAAATATCCTAATATGCTTATATTTACAGTGGATGGAGTTAAACATTCTGTTTCCACCAAAAATGAGGCAAGAAATCTGTTTCTTAAAATTTTCAAGACTTTACCTGCATCAGAGACTTGAATTGAACTTTTGCTGGGACTGGCATTTTGATGAGACTAGATTCATTTTTTACTGTGCTTCGAGGACTGGGTAATCTTTTGTTTGCATTTGTGAAGCTTTAGGCCTTTTCCTGAGTAATAAAACGGTTTGCTTTTCCTTATCTTGATCTCCTGCACTTGTTTCCTGACATTTTATGGCTTCTAAGATCTGTTTTTGACAAGGAGGAAGACAGGAAGTGCTTAAAATGCTGTCAAGGGTGCAGATTTCATTGTGGCACTTCCGGGAGTCCATCTGCAAAAGCGGTCCCCCATCGCAAGCATTTCACAGGACTTCCTGGTTTGGAAAACCGAAGAGAGCTGTTTTAAACACTCTCTTGTTTATTTAACATTAAATAACACTGTTCTATAGTAATTTAAGCACATAGGAACTTGTTAGCAACTTCATTTATTAACTTTTAGTCAACATTTTGTAGTTATATTATTTAGAGAGGGTGCAGGGATTTAGCAATGTTTATTTAACCTGTCAGCATAGTTTTTAATGCTTTGTGTTATTTTTATTATTTTATTTAGTTAGAAGCTTGCTTTATTATGAAACTAGTATAAGGTGAATGTATAACAAAGGATATTAACAATTTGCTGTCTATTTGCTTTAATATAGGGTTATATATTAGTATGTATTTTTTTTTCTCTTTTTTAATGCATCTGGTTTATGTATAGATAGCTAATCCAACTACTAAAAGTGCATTATTTTTTTTTTTTACTTTATTCTTTTTACATGTACTGTATTGTTACATTTTTAATTTGATTTCTTTAAATAGTAATTAACCAAAGAGATGTAGTTTATGGCAGTGTTTGTTAGGGAATGTTTAGTTTAGGCTTTGTCGTAGTGATGTTAGGTTTTATAGGTCTTAATTGTGATACATGTGTGAAATTTTACATTGTGGTGTTTTTATATTTGCTTTTTCTTTTAAACCCTTTGTCATTCTATATTATGCAGGACCTATACATCCCTTGGTCTGGGTTTAGAGTGGGTATGCACTGGTTGAGGACGGGATATAAGGATTGCTTCCAGATTATGTATGGTTTTGAATTTACTGTTTTTTGTTTTTTCTATGCTCTCTCTCCAAAACTTTCATTTTACAGTGAATCTTTGAAATGTGGGAAGTAGATTCATGGAACGTTAAAGGGCTCCAGAGCTTGAAGAAGAGGAAACTGGTGTTACATGTATTGTTGCAAGCTAAGGCATGGTTTATCCTAGTCCAAGAAACGCATTTAATGAATGATCAATGGGGTGATGTTAAAAAAAAGAAATGGATTAGAGAAGTAGTAGTATCTGAAGGTAAGTCAAATAGTGCCGGGGTAGCCATAATTATTAAAGATCAATACAAGGAAAATATATTAGATTCTAATACAGATAAAAATGGACGGTGGTGCTATGTTATTCTTTCGTCTACATTATTTGATAAACCTATTTTACTTTTAAATATATATGCTCCCTGTAATGATCAAAAATTATTCATAGCATCACTATATTCAATTTTAACACAATTTGATAGATATTATGTAATTGTTGGAGGTGATTGGAATACCTACCAGAATCCGAAGTTGGATAGATCTTGTCCACAAAGAGCATTTAACGAGCATGCTGTATTAGCACTGAATGATCTTAAAGAAGACTTTCAATTATATGATCCATTTCACTATCTGAATAACGATAATAGTACAAGCAATTTTACCTTTTATTCCCCATGTCACAAAATGTGGTCCAGAATTGATTTCTTCCTCATATCAAGAGTATTGATCAATCTAGAACCTACAGTTATTGTACATGCCCGTTATATATCAGACCATTCTAAAATTTCGTTGAGTTTTACTAAGGGGGTAAAGGATACTTTGAGACAAAGAGGTTATAATTGGTCTCTTAATCCAAATTTATTGAATAAGGAGGATATAATACTGGAAATTATAAAGTACCTGAAAGACTTATTGATTGGTTTAGGGAAACAACAATTTGCCCCAGATATTGAATGGGCAACAGTTAAAGCTCAAATAAGAGGGACACTTTTGCAAAAAGCATCTTATTATAAAAGATATTAAACAAAGATATTCAAACTTTAGAAATAAAAATTAAATTACTTGATCAAGAACTGATTAGGGATTTTCGTGAGCAAACAGAGAAGGAACTGATTAAATGTCAAAAGGATCTCTTTTTACTTCAGAATAGTAGATTAACATTTCAAGAATACAAGACGTTAGTGAGGTATGCCAATCATGTTCAAACACCATCAAGAGCGTTAGCTAGGATCATTAATCAAACGAAACCAACCGTGCAGATTTCGGAAATACAATTTAATAATAAAATATATTCTAAAACTGAGGATGTTCTTAATATCTTTGAGAAAATATACACTAATATTTATGCTGGACAAAAGGATATGACTCCTAACAGGAATTATGAACAATTTCTACATTCAATTAAGTTTCCAACAATAGGAAAGGACATTCAAAATGACTTGGTTAAACCGATATCTGATGAAGAAATAGTATATGTAATTCAGCATATGAAATCACATAAATCACCAGGTCCTGATGGCTTGACAGTGGAATTTTATAAAAAGTTTGCAGATATTTTCGGTAAGATACTTTCAGTTGTGTTTAACTACATAATTAGGAATAAAATTAATGATCCACATCTTAACGCCTCAAAACTATTTTTATACATAAAGCCAATTCAGATCCTCAAAATCCGGATAATTATAGACCGATATCATTAATAAATGTAGACATGAAAATTCTAACCTCTATTATAGCATCTAGACTGAAGAGAATCATGATTCATATCATTTCCAAAGAACAGACTAGTTTTATGGCAGGTAGACAAACCAGTGATAATACACTCACATTACATACTATGTTAGAGCATGCTAAGCAAAATAATTTAAATATTTATGCCCTTATAATTGATGCCCAGAAAGCCTTTGATAGGGTTGATATAAATTTCTTGTTTGATCTTTTGCCGTATTTTAATATATCACATGAGTTTGTCCAAATGTTACAAATATTATATAGTAATCCCTATACTACATTGTATATTAATAAAAACTTCTCTAAAAGAATACAGATTAAGAATGGAACATGCCAAGATTGCCCTTTGTCCCCTTTATTATTTAATATCTATCTTGAACCATTGTTTTTATATATTAAACAAAATGTTTATCATAATGTCCCAATAATTTATAGAACTAAAATATTAATGGCAGCTTTTGCTGATGATCTTAGCATTTATTGTGCATCTCCATTATCAGATACTGAAAAATTATTGAAGGCTGTTAATGAGTTCTCAAAAGTCTCTAATTATAAAATTAACTTGAAAAAAACAATATCTTCCCTTTAAAGACACCGAAACCCTTTTCGTTATTGCCCTTAGTGGGACAGGTATCATTTAAAGAAAATATTAAATATCTAGGTATTGAGTTCTCTACAGATAATAAAGACTTTTACAATAATAATATTAAAGCAATTTGGGAACAAATAATTTCGGATTTTGGGAGATGGAAAAATTTACGACTGCCAATGTTAGCAAAAGTTTCAATTATCAAAATGAACATATTACCACGATTATTGTATATTTTAGGTCAGCCAATTTATTACTTTTGAAGACGTTTTTTAAAAAGATTCATAAAGAATTGGCTAAATTCATTTGGGAACCAAAGAAAACCAGGATATCTTATGATAAATTAATGACCCCAAAAAATAGAGGAGGACTGGACTTACCTAATTTTGAAATGTATTATTTAATTGTAAATTCTAATAGAATTTTAAGAATTGCCAATTATGATATAAATAATACTAAGTGGACACCACTTTGGGTAGTTCTGAATTATACATATATTCTAAAGTTAAATATCAATCCTAAAGCAATACTTTTAGGTAAGGATACGTTGAAATTCTATGGGATTATTGAACACATCAAAACGAACATATTTTCTTTACATAACTTATTTCATTCATTAGATTTGGTTCAACATATGATGGTTTTTCAACCCTTTCATAAGAATCCTAATTTAAAATTGAATAATCAACTAATTGATCTCAACAAGTTTCCATTGATAGTTAATCTAACTCTGATTGATATATATAAACATCTTGACAGTTCGGCAAACCAAATAAGACAAGAACTTAACTTACCTAAAAAGTATCTGGTTATTCTGAGACAAATTAGAGAACTCACTATAAGCTATTTTAAAAGTTTTAAACTGGAAGAAGAGGCTATTAATAGATGCTCTTTGTTGTGGCAAGCTCTCCAACAGGATCTTAAATAT
The DNA here is from genome assembly GCF_019279795.1 of Protopterus annectens. Taxonomy (NCBI): domain Eukaryota; kingdom Metazoa; phylum Chordata; order Ceratodontiformes; family Protopteridae; genus Protopterus; species Protopterus annectens. The sequence continues at coordinate 1,610,139,313 of NC_056726.1, read as the reverse complement.
ATCACGACAGCAAATCAGTTAATTAAAGAATTTCAATTTCATGATAAAATTTTGTTATCAAACTACTGGGAAAAGAAAATTTTACTGACAGATAGAAGTAATATGTTAAAAGCAATTGACTTGACCATCAAATCTACTTCTCTTCAAAAATTAATATATACCCAGTTGATGATTTGGAACAATGCATATTATACACGCCTTACCCTGCATAAATTTAATCCCAAAAATTCACCAACTTGTCCATATTGTAAGAATCAACCAGCTGAACTTCTTCATATATTCTGGAGTTGTAAATGTATTTTCAAACTTTGAAATTCCCTTAAGAGTCAACTTCAGAAGGTGGGTTACCAAAGTACAACGTTATCATGGAAATTTATGATTCTGCATATTCCCCCGAAAGAGATCCCTAAATCACAAATTATTATATATATTAATATTTTTCTATTAATGAAGCTTTATATAGCTTCAAATTGGTTAGACCCATCTAAAACTTCATGGCAGAACTTTAGAGTTCTAGCAACAAAACATATATTGGCTCATAAATTACTATTAAACCCACAAAATAAAAATATTAATAATCCAAAAATTTGGGAACAGATTTTTAATATTATATTAGCATAGTATTTTCAACTTGGAAATATTAATAATTATTTATGTGTGTGGAGAGAATTTAGTAATCAACTGTCTATTACTTGCATTTACTCTTATGCTTTTTTATATTTAAATGTATTACATGGAAGCATTCTTGTAAATATTGTATATAGAGTGTGGTTATTAGTGATATTAGTTAATGTTTGATTTGTGAATATATGTTATTTTTGATCTTACTTGTGTTTGAAAATAATATAACAATAAAGATTTATTATGGGAAAAAAAAATACCAAAAGGTTTTATTCCTGCTTTTAGCAGCCTAATTTAATTTATGATCACATAACATTAGCGTACTAATGCATGTAATATTCAATGCATTTCAATGCTCCAGAAACCAGAGCACCTACCTAGGCACATCAATTTGCATTTCACATAATGATGCCAATGAACGCTGTAACTGCTAACAATTAAAGCTTGGCATGTTCAAACCCTAATTTATATTTCAAAAACATCTTAAGAGATGTTTCTACTTATAGCAGTCGACTTTGTTTTACGATCGCATGGTAATCCTTCAATAACCACAGTATATTCATGTATGCATTTACCTTGCATGTCAATTCTCTACAGACCAGAACGTTTGCCAAGACACATCACTTTCCTTTTCCCATGATAAGCGCAGTGGACACTATAACTATTCTCAAAAATATCAGTTGAAAATTTAAACTCTTCAGCAATATAGGCACGCGTAAAAAGGTTATGTAAACTATATCCAGCAGGTGGCAACATCCACATTGCATACATAAGAAGCCAACATTAAAATATAGATAAAACATTTATATATAAAATATATCATATATCTTATATAATAAGATAAAACAAATATATTATTATGATGTATACTTTGCTCCCCTCATGCTAGCTAAACTCCAGCATACATCAAGATACAGCCCCACGTAAAAATACCTCATTTGAGCTAAAATCAGAGCAGTCACTATAATCATCTCAGCATACCATCGGATATTCAAGATATAGTCATTCTATCCACGGACTATTATTACCCAAGTCATTCATCATGTATATCAAAAATGATACAGCAGTTTTAGCCTTATAGCGCCATATCATTATAAGCACCCAATAAATAAATGTTAAACAAGGTTTAATCCAAAGTGGCAGCAACCAAAATATGTCTATAAAAGATCGACATTAGAACATATATGTAAATCAACTGTTTCATCCACTTAAACAATTATAACATAACACTACCGGAGCATATTATAATACTAAAGTCCTTACTCCTTCATACTTTTCAAAATGTGACCACAAATGCAAAACTACTCATGCGGATCAGGTTTGTTGAAATATATATGTACCCTTTTCACAGACTATTATGACTCAGAACACTTACTTTATATTTGGGGATTTGTATAAATATAGTACTTTTAAATTTCAGTCAAATAGTGTTAACTACTGTACCAAACTCATCAAATTGTAACTGCAAATATAGTAGACCAGGTACAAACCATAAGTATTGCAATAGCAATTGTCGGCAACACCATGGCAATATTTTCCACATTGTAAATATATATATATATATATATATATATATATATATATATATATATATATATATATATATTAACCTTCTCTCCATACTGCTGTTACTCTAACCACTTATTATATAATAGGGATATCCCCATCATTAACTAAAAAACACAAAACCACTTTCATTAAGCCATAATTAATGGACAATATACACGATATAAATCACACTATTCTCCCATTATACAACTTATAGATGGCATAACTATCCTATCCACAGTAATAGTACTCATTTTATATGCCTAAAGGCCACTTCTAACTACTAAAGTAGAAAGCTAGATTACATGCAACAATCAATACAACCAGAATTAATTACCAATACACCATAAATTATGTGGGTATATGGCAACACCTTCCTAATATAAGAACCATTATAGAATTTTCAGGCGTCTTCAGTAGTCGCCATCTGATTGCTTACATACACTCTATCTCACTATCTAGATCATAATGACAGCCATTAATTATATATTAAAGGTCAACATCCATTATTTACTTACTAATCTAATGTGACTATATAATACGTCCTATGCATAATTACCTCACATAATATATCAAAAGCTCGCAAGGATATATAGATCCCCTTATCATATTCAAATTCATATAACGCTGGTATAATCATAATAGTGCTCATCAAGAAATGATATATTGTTGTATTCTTATTGTAGTATGTTAATAATAGCATTTTAGCCACAAAGCAGCAACATGACATTCAAATCATTTGAGAGAGAATATTATGATCTTTTAGATATAAATATATTAGTATGCAGCACAGACATGTCAAAAACAGTGTCAGATAATCACACTTCACAGAAGCAATGCTCAAATAGCTTCTAATATCTATATATAGATTACTGTATATATCCTGCTTAATTTCATATTAAGCTATCTCCTGGGTAACCCTCGTGCTTCCAACACACATTTCATAGAGTTTCCTATTTAATTCTTTGCCTTTTTCTGCTCTCAATTTTAGTATCCATCTTAACTCACTATTTTCCGTCAAATTCTTGATGTTACCAACTCTCGACCCAGGAATAATTTGTTCTAATCCCATGAACTTAAAATCATGGTTAATGCTACTTGCTTCATTATATCTAGACAATGCACTAACACAATCCCTGTTCCTTAAGCTATTAATTAATATGTTCTTTTATTCATTTCCTGAATTTTCTGTTTGTTTTCCCTACATAAAAATGTAAGCAACATCCACATTGTGCTAGATATGCTATGTTCCTACTGTTGCAATCAATACTAGTTTTTATTTTATACAACACCCCTGTGTCAGGGTGAACAAATTTATCAGATTATTTGATGAATTGACGTACATTGCAATGCCCACATTTTCGTGTCCCTACCTCCATTAGTGTTCTAGGTACAATATATTGCTTAGGATAACATAGCATCCTTTTCGGATTTTTTCTGTTTTTGAAGAAGAAACTAGGATGTTCCTCTACTATTTCCTTAATCCTTTTATCAGTCATAAGTAACAGCCAGTGTTTATAAAAAACATCTTTGATTCTATTAACATCACTAGTATATGACATGGATATATTTACTTTCTTATGTATATTATCCACCACATTATTTTGAATATCCATATTTGCCATGGCAGAGAAATATGGTTTAGCTCTATTAGATCTTAATGTTTTAACTTCTTCTAGCATTGGAGCAATCTTTCTCTCCTTATAGCCCCTTTGATACAAATTATTCTCCAAATGGGTAAGAGCTTCTTCAAAAGTATATTCTTTGTTACTCAGACGTGAGACCCTCATCCCTTGTCCTTTAACTACATTTCTAAATGTACATTTAGGGTGCATACTTGACGTATGCAAGAGTGTGTTTCTATGGCAGTCCTTACGGTATACTTTGGTTTCAAAGAGACTGCCACCTGTTACGGATACAAAAATATCCAAGAATGCTATCCCTGTCATTGAATAGTTTACTTCAAATTTAAGAAAAGTTGTTGTTCTTTCTATCATTTGTATAAATGTATGCAGCAGGGATAGAGACCCTGTCCACAAGAAAAAGATGTCGTCTACAAAACGACGATAGAATCTCACATTGCTCTTATACAACTCAAGTGGAAACATACATTCAGTCTCCCATTGGGACATAACTGCGTTGGCATAGCTACTGGCACATGTGCCCATAGCCACGCCTTTGCATTGGAGATAATAGATACCATCAAATGCAAAAACATTGTATTTCAGGACTATATCCATAAATGTACATATAATGTCGGGGGGTTGTGGGGCCGAAGCCCCCCACTTAATCTCATGAATTAATGTGCTTACTTTTTTTTGGAACAGCAATTTTTTTCCCTTGGAAAAAAATCTCTGTTCTGACAGTTCGGTTTTGTAAGCTTTCGCTTACATTGGGTTGATTAATCACCGTTCGCTTACCTTAGCATTCGGTGATCTAATATAGACCTGTTGCCATATACTCACATAATTTATGGTGTATGTTGGTAATTAATTCTGGTTTGAATTGATTGTTGCATGTAATCTAGCTTTCTACTTTAGTAGTTAAAAGTGGCCTTTAGACGTATAAAATGAGTACTGTTACTGTGGATAGGATAATTATGCCATCTATAAGTTATATAATGGGAGAATAGTGTGATTTATATTGTGTATATTTTCCATTAATTATGGCTTAATGAAAGTGGTTTTGTGCTTTTTATTTAATGATGGGGATATCCCTATTATATAATAAGTGGTTAGAGTAACAGCAGTATGGAGACAAGGTTAATATATATATATTTACAATGTGGAAAATATTGCCATGGTGTTGCCGACAATTGCTATTGCAATACTTATGGTTTGTACCTGGTCCACTATATTTGCAGTTACAATTTGATGAGTTTGGTACTGTAGTTAACATTATTTGACTGAAGCTTAAAAGTACTATATTTATACAAATCCCCAAATATGAAGTAAGTGTTCTGATTAATAACAGTCTGTGAGAAGGGTATATATATTTCAACTAACCTGGTCCGCATGAGTAGTTTTGCATTTGTGATCACATTTTGAAAAGTATGAAGGAGTAAGGACTTTAGTATTATAATATGCTTTGGTAGTGTTATGTTGTAATTGTTTAAGTAGATGAAAGAGTTGGTTTACATATAATGTCGATCTTTTATAGACATATTTTGGTTGCAGCCATTTTGGATTAAACCTTGTTTAACATTTATTTATTGGGGGCTTATAATGATATGGAGCTATAAGGTTAAAACTGCTGCATCATTTTTGATATACATGATCAATGACTTGGGTAATAATAGTCCGTGGAGACAGCGACTCTATCGTGAATATCCGATGGCAAGCTGAGATGGATGATAATTACTGTGCTGATTTTAGCTCAAATGAGATATTTTTATGTGGAGCTATATCTTGATGTATGCTGGAGTTTAGCTAGCATGAGGGGAGCGAAGAATACAGCATAATAATATATTTGTTTTATCTTATTATATAAGCTATATGATATATTTTATATATAAATGTTTTATCTTTATTTTAATGTTGGCTTCTTATGTATGCAATTTGGATGCTGCCACCTGCTGATAATAGTTTACATAACCTTCACTTATGCATGCCTATATTGCTGTAGAGTTTAAATTTACAGCTGATATTTTTGAGAATAGTTATAGTGTCCACTGGGATTATCATGGGAAAAGTAAACTGATGTGTCTTGGCAAATGTTCTGGTCTGTAGAGAATTGACATGCAGGGTAAACGCATACATGATTATGCTGTGGCTATCGAAGGATTATTATGCGATAGTAAAACGAAATTGGCTGCTATAAGTAGAAACATCTCTTAAGATGTTTTTGAAATATAAATTAGGGTTTGAACATGCCGAGCTTTAGTTGTTGGCAGTTAAAGCATTCATTGGCATCATTATGTGAAATGCGAATTGATGTGCCTAGGTAGGTTCTCTGGTTTTTGGAGCATTAAAGTGCATTGAGTGTTACATGCATTAGTACGTTAATGTTATGTGATTGTAAATTAAATTAGGCTGGTAAAAGCAGGAATAAAACCTTTTGGTAATTTTGATATATAAACAAGGATGTGAACTCGTCTAACTCTAGTAATGGCAATCTAGGGATAGAAAAATATGTCATGTATATGTGAGTAGCAGGACCTGGGTGTGAATTTGTCTAACTGTAGTAATGGCAATTTAGGGATAGAAAAATATGTCATGTATATGTGAGCAGCAGGAACTGCTTTATGTGTATTTTACATGTGTGATTTATGTGGGTTAGATACAATGTATATATTTTTATAGGCATATGAATAATAGATTTTTGAACAAATATTTAAACTGAATATAAGATGTTGGGTGATATTATGTACTGTGTTTTTAAATAATTTAATTAGCATAGCTGACGTCATTCAGTTTACGTGCATACGCACACCTAATACAACAGTGAAATGGCTTAGATTTTCAAAAGTTGAGTGTTTTATGTAAGTATTTAAGTGTTATAATTTGTTTTTAGTTTGTGTAGATGGTCTGAAGAAGCCACATTTGTGGTGAAAGCACTAACCTAGAATAAAAACGTTTTTTATTTATCTCATTGAATGGTATCTGGAGTTGTGCTTCGCTTTACCATTGCTGTGATTTGCTTTGTCGTTTGTTTGCTACAATGGTACTGGTTTACCTGCTGGGGATTACTCTATTTTATTCTTTTTTTTGTATTTATCTTTGAGACCATTAACATTTAAACACATTATAGAAAGAATCATGTTCTTGAGAGATTATTCTTCCCACCATTTATGCATAACAACTTTTCTGTTAAATGTATGGTTCCAACTTTTGTATTCAGTGCATGCACCATTTGGCAGGTTAATCTTTTATACAATTGCTTCTTGTCATCTCCATTTGAGCCTATGTTACACCTTGCAGAAATTTTTGTTTCAATGAAAACCCTCAAACAAAAATACACACACATGCAAATGCTCCCCCCCAAAACCTAGTAACTTAATAATAATGCACAAAACTATGTAAATGATAAGAACAAACATTCTAAAATGATAGCCACACCCACAGGCTACATACCCAAAAAGAAAGGTCATTCATGCTATGATGCATGATACAGCCTGTGCTTTTAGTAAATGCTATCTGATTTTTGTCTTATCTTTAAAGATCTCCCAGATAAGAAAACACTTGAATGCGTTCAGTAAACATTTTCTCCAAGCCATTTCTCTTTATCAGATTGTCTTCTGGTGACATTCAAACTAGACACAAACTGCTAAGGATACCTTGTTTACCAGAAAAGCCTTATAATTTTCAATATTCTTTTCCATTTATATGTTTTGCAATACACATGCTGCTGGATAAATCCAATGGTTAACCCAATCCTTCCCCTATGCAAGCATGAGAAAAAGCACACTATTTTTTTTTACCATGCCCTCTCAACCAGATCCTTCCTTTCTTCCTTTTTTCTCACATTGCAATGCCTACATTTCTTAAAACTGAACAGGTAAAAAGAGAGAAGAAGGGAGAAAAAAACCCTCAAAAGTACCTGTTTATATTAATACCCCCTTTGCATTGAAAAAAAGAACTGAAAAAGCTTTACTTTGCAGCTTGCTAAGAAAATCATGCAACATTAAAACATTACCACTAAGAAAAATAAAAAAACAAATTTGTTTTACTTACAGTTAACTTTCTTCCTTCTCCTTCCCTATTCAAAGTAGTTCTCAAAAGCTAAATGACATAATGTAGGAAATACAAATTTAACAAATTTCACAAAATGCAATATTTCCAAATCTCCTTGTTCTGCTATTTCACAAATGTAATTGTTGGTTTGTAATCCCTCATTTGTCTGTTTACAAATTACTGATTTTACTCTCCAAACATTAATAACATGAAGCAGTGTATATGCTTTAAAGTTCCCCACAAGTTTAACAAGGTCCAAGGAAGTACACTATTTTCAGATTTCCCTGTTCTGTCATGTTTCACAAATATAATTATTGCTTTATCATCACAGAATTGTCAATTTCCAAGTTACTAGCTTTAATCCTATTCATCTCTATCTCCCAAATACTGTCTCTGTTTCATTTCCAACATATTCCAGATTCTTCTAGTTGATTCTTATATTTTCTTCCTTCTCTCATGCAATGGAAACAGTGGAAAATATTTCATAGGCTCAGTCTCTCTGTAGTCCTTAGCCCCAGGAGAACACAAAGCAGAAGCTTCTTCTGATTCACAGGACAGCCTTTGTTGGACAAACTTTTGTATTTCCATCTTAGCATGTACTTCATAAAAAAATGATTTGCCCCTTCAGGGAAAAACACTTTGAAGATGGCTAGGTGCAGCAGTTTGAATCTCATGCCTGAATTTTGACATTCCCTAAAAATGGATTATATTTTCTCCTCTTCTGCCTGGTGCACAATGAGTAATCATTCTCCACAAACACTCTACTATTCCCACTTTTAGCACATTCTGTTTCTGCCACAGTTTTGTCAAAATCAGCTCCTTCTGATAAGATTGCATTTTTACTAGTAAAGGTCTAGGTTGTTTTTTGGTAACCAGATTTGGAGCATACGCATGATGTGCCCTTTCAATTAATAGTTCATGTTGTGGAATACCAGTCATTTGCTTATCTGTGCTTTCATAAAATTAATACAGTCTGTTCCTTTCAACTTCCCTGATACTGCATATAATCTCAGGTTTTCCCTATGCACTCTGTCCTCTAATTCTATTATTCTGAAACATCTCTTATTGTCCAGTCTTATATTCAGCCATCCTTTTCTTCATTTCAACCTCTGAGGTTTGCAGTTCTGTTAACTTATCTGAATATCTGTTTAAAGCTTCTTCCATTTTTTCCAGCTTTTTGTTGTTTGGGTTGATATACTCCATCAGTGTTTGGTTTATTTTAACCAGGTCTGTGTGCAGCTGCCTTATACTTTCTTCTAGGTTACTGGAAGCCATGTCTGAAACTTGCACTGCTTCTTGCTAAACAGCTACAGTACTTTTCATAGTCTGTGTTTTTCCTCAACTTTTGTAGCTGATTTTCCTCCAGGTCCTTTATATTTCCTTTTTTGGCATCCAGGCAGTGTACTTACTAGCCAGTAACTGAAATTTACCCAGAAAGCTAGGTCCACTGACCTTCTTTGCTAAGTTTCTGTTTTCAGAATGGGAGAGCCAGAATTAAGCTGTTACTCAATGTGCAGCCATCTTGGAATCCAGGCACACATAAATGTTGGGTGTACTCTTCCAATTGATACTTACGTCAGAAATTTAAGTAGTGCCTTTATCAAATCTTATGAAACTAGAAGTACTGTTGACAACTCCCATGAAAACTTGTGTGATTTCTCATATGCACATGTGCTACAGAAGTTTACTTTTGGGATTGTGTAAGTTTAGACTATGTTTACAGTCTTGAAGTAGTTCATTATCCTAAGCATAAATTACTTTGGTATCTATTCCCTGATATGATTAATACTTAGTAGTATATGGTGCACATTTAAATGTTGTTGTTGTTGTGTCTTTTGGCTTTTCCCGGTCAGGGGTCGCCACAGCAGAACTCCGATCTGCTAATTATTGGCAGTAGATTTTTACGTGCCGAGTTACCAGCTCTGACGCACAACCTTCAACGAAGGTACGCCCATTCACGCATGTCTCCACAGAAGATGCTTTAGCTGAGACTCGAACAGGACAACGTCTTACTGTGAGGTGACAATGCTTCCGCAGCACCACCACCGCAATTCATAAAACTGCCATTTAAAATAAAAACAAAATATAAAATAAAAGTATAACATTTTCTGAGTTTGCGTACAAGTGCAACTTTATTAATATTTTGGGCACAGCTATGTAAATACTTTAGCATGCATGTTTACATCTGAAACAATCTTTTTTACAGTCATAAATGTCACTTTCTAAATTATTAAGGCTAAACCTAAAAGAAATGCTGAATCAACACAGTATATAATGTACAGATGTGTGCACTATTACATAGAAACAACCCATGGTAATCCTATTTTAAAATACTGGCAATTAGCTAATTAAGTGTAATAATGCTAACTGCTGGCAAGTTGCATAACAATTGCTTACAGGTTTGAATCACAAAGAAAATTGAAAATGAGAAAATCCTTTCAACTAAACATGAAAAGCAGCATTTTTGCATTTCTTGATCAGCTGAAGTTTTTTTTTTCACATTTAATATGTGTGACCATTTCAATGAAAGCTGCAAATTCAGTACCACAGTTATGCTTCAAAATGCAACAAAATATTTATAGAGAAAGAAAAAATATGCAATGTATAATGTATGTAAATGGCGAAAATGTTAATATAGCAATAACCTACGCTTGGGTGTGGGTAATGCTGGATTTACCCACGGTTGGTGTGGTTTGGTCATGAGGGCGAAACAAAGACAACCGTAGGTAAATCTAGCAATACCCACACCCAGAAGTGGGTTATTGCTATTATACAATGACATTATTTAAGAAAAAGAATAATTACTTTTCTTAAATAATGGCATTGCATAATGCCTCCTTGCTGCCCCTCCACAGCTGTCTGGTATTCTGCGGCAGTTCTGATGTACTGCGCATGCGTATGCTTGCACAGTACATCAGAGCTGTGGGTGGAAGCAACGGAGAAAGCAAGATCTCCGTTGCTATTTACAAACTGCCTCGCTATGTTAAAGGAGTTTAACATAGCAAGACATCTTTAAAAAAAGCAATGGAGAAAGGAAGATCTTGGGTACTTTTTTTAAAGCTGTCTCACTATGTTAAACTCCTTTAACATAGCGAGACAGTGTGTAAAAAGCAACGGAGATCTTGCGTTCTTCGTTGCTGTAAAAAAAGACTTATATTAATGGAAAAAGTCCAGGCGACCGGACCTTTTTCCATCTGATGGCAATCAGCATGCACATTTTAGAATATTAATGGGGGGGTCGTTGTATAATAGGGTTTGTTTTCTTTTGTGTTAATGTATGTTTGCCTATGTCTTAAGTGATAATTTAATAAAGGCGTGTGTTGTCTGCCTTTTGTACACTATCATCTTACACTGGACAAGGAAGCTTACAAAGCCAGTGCTACAGGAATGTTAATACCAGTGTGTGAGCACCACTGTCAATTTTAATAAGTTAATGGTGTGAAGACGTTACACATTACATCTTTTTGTATGGCCATATACTTTACCATTTCAAGGAAATAAATGTTCATGGCTGTTGCACCTCAGGAAGAAGAAGAAACTGGTGGAGTAGAAGAAGAATGTCAGTCTTAAAACATCATATGTGAAAATAATTCATGTTTATTTATTTAATTTTTTATCAAATAAGGCATTTAAGAAGATATAGCAGTGGAATGCAAAATTCCAGGAAGTTATCGAAAAAAGCTGGAATGCAGGAAGAACAGGGAGATAGAAAGGAAAGACCGGGCTAAGAAGAAATAATGGACAGATAATGAAGGCACTAGGACAGCAGTCAAAATGACAAAGAACGAGATGTCAGAGAACATACACAAATTCCTGAAAAGCAACTTAGCAGATGGCAAGGCAGCAACATAAAGATAAAGAAGCTCATTAGAAGATGCCATCCATACAGAACTCCAGCAGCAATCTGCTCTGCAGGCTAGAGAACATAAAGAGCAGAGGAAAGGAATCCTTCAAGGTACTTCTAAACGAATATAAAGCCGCATAGAAGCTGATGTGCCCTATGCACAGCCTAAACTAAAAGTGGAAGGAGAAGCCACCAATGCAGCGAGAAACATCATGGAAAAAGTACAAAGTGGCTTAAAGTACAAAGTGGCTTAAGGAAAATGACGTCAAGGAAAGTGGAGCCTCAGATGAATCACAGCAGATATGATCAAGGTGCTCAATGCGTTAGTGGAGAAAGCCTTTGGAAAGTACTCATTACAGTATGGAGAGAGGCGTATCTCAGGTGACTATAGAAGCATATTCTACTGCCAGTTTGTAAGAGTAAATGGGATATTCACAACTGTGTGCAGTACATAGGCATCAAACTCTTGTCCCGCTGTTTTATGTACTGGAGACGGTAACTGATAAATTAATACAAAGACTGCTAGAAAATAAAACCAAAGAGGAGTAGATCAGAGACTCAGACAAAATACTAGTACGATCAACCCGATGTTTGCTATGAGACAGTTAGTGCAAAAGAAGCTGGACATGAGGAAAGAGTTCAACTGGGCTTTTCTAGACTTGGAAAAAGCATATGACAGACCCAAGAAAGCTGATTTGGGCAGTCCTATGATGATTTGATGGACCAGATGCACTTGCAATGTTCATGTAGGCTATTTACAAGGACTAAATGGCACAAGTACAAACACTGTTTGGACACACATAAAGGTTCCCACTGTAGGTGTGCAATAGGGGTCAGCACTGTGTCCACTCCTGTTCATAGTGATGGACTACATCAACAAACAGGTCTGATGAGAGAGATGAAGAACACTACAGTATATAGATGATGTGGCAGAGCAGAATCAGAATCTGAGCAAGAGCCTCAAGAAATAATAGGAGACTGCAATGCAAATCTTAAGGCATGTGGAATGAAACTGAATACAGATGAGACAGTGGTCATAGGCGCACACTAGGCAATCTGAAGAAGCTGAAAGTTGACATAGAAGGGAAAACTGTGGAAAAAGTTAAGTTCAAGTGTTTGGGAGGTATAGCCATGCTGATAGTATAGAGGGATAAAATACTGACTACAACTCAGGTGAATCGGGTTCGATTAGTGGCTTGGGTGACTGGCGGAATGGCAGGAAGGTATGGGCATAGCCATCCTAGACTGGATTGGCTGTCCCATGGGCATCTAAGGTGATGATCTCTGATGAAAGCTGGGGATGGCACATGGTATATCTGCCTAAAAAGTGGAAAAGGGCAGAGATGTGGCTGAGATGCTGTGGAAGCAGGGCAACATGCCTCATATCTCTATTACAGATGTGTCCCTTCAGGCATATCATTGTAACCACAGAGGAGGAGTATAATAGGTAGGTTTCAAAGTAAAAAGATCCCCCCCCCCATCAGATGGAAGCTCATATGTGCAATGCAGCTGATGTTCTCATTCCACAACTGGCTCCAGCATACTGAATTAAAGTCGGGGGGGGGGGCAAGGAAGACAGCTGGTAGACCCACTGTGGACAGGTGCCAGGGAGTTGGGCCAGTAAACATGAAAGACAGCAGGGAACAAAAAGAGTGCAAAAAAGTGTTTGGGTGGGATGGCGGAGGAGAAGGAAATATGAATAAGGTCAATGCTAGAATCAGAGGGGTTGCAGCCATCTAATACAAAGTGTCAAGTGCAGTGTGTGAGATAGAAGAATGCCAAAGAAGCTGAAAAATAAGGTGTGCAAAATAGCAGTCAGGCAAGTACTTCTGTATGACAAAGAAACCTGAACAGGGAAGGCAGAGCAGTTGAGGAGCTTTGAAATGCTGGAGATGAAGTGGCTGAGAAGGGACAGATGAAGAAGTCAGGACATCAGAATGGAAGCCAAAGTAACTCTAACTGCAGAGGAGGTCAAGGAGAACAGATTATAGTTCTTAGGTCACACATGCATGAAGGCAGAGGATAATTTATTAAAGCAGATTTCAGGGAATCAGGCAGAAGGTACAAAAACAAACACAAAACAAGGATTTCTAGCCAAGAGAAGCATACATTGCATGACTAAAGATCTGAGACAGTTCTATATGTCTGTCTTTAAAAAAAGTAGGAGAGGAGTGCTGAAACAAGAGAATCTGTGATATTTCACATGAGACTCCATCCTTATTGCAGACAATGGGGAAAAGATGAACTGATATGTCTTTATATTTCATCTTCAAGATAAAATTTATACTAGAAAAAAATGTTAAAGCAATTGAAGCAGTGTAATGTGGGTGGGATGTCAGGATTACAGAGTTGCACTGCAGAGGATGTATGTGGCCCTTCAACTGTACCATGTAAGAGAGCAGCAGTTATATAAACTGTCAGCCTAAACAGATTTGCCAGCTGGTCTCACTCATCCAAAACCAAAGAAAGAAAAAGAAAGAAAAAAAAAAAGAAAAGAAAAGAAGAAAAATATAAACTGTGTCAACAGAGAAGAATAATATGCACAGATTAATTAATTAATTAATTCATTCATTCATCCATTCATTCATTCATTCATTCATTCATTCATCCATCCATTCATTCATTCATCCATCCATTCATTCATTCATTCATCCATTCATTCATTCATTCATTCATTCATTCATTCATTCATTCATTCATTCATTCATTTATTTCACAAGCCATAGCTGGTGAAATTAATATTGACATGTTGGTACTGAATGAATACTGGCAGTATCATACTAGGACTGCACCTCCACCTCATTGAATTGATGATCACCCCACCCCACCCCCCAATAGCCTGATCCATGGACAGTCAACCCCACCCCATACTCAACCTGTTTTTCAAGTTTGTCCTCTGGACTGATATCATAGCTGTGGGGAAGAGCACACCTAACTTTCTCTGGCTGCTATGGCAATGTTGCCACACCATACATGACATGCTACTGAATGTACAGGTAATGGACTCCCAAAATGTTCTGTGTTAATTTACCCCATTAACAATTCCTAATGTAGTCTGAACCAGCCTGAATCCAACATCCCATAAACACATCTAACTCCACATTTTCACCTGCATGGCAGTCATAATGCTGCATGCAGTTTTGATAAAACTCTGTCATGCAGACTCCATTTGGACTGGAACATAATGTGTAGGATGCTGTTGTGCTGCACACCATTTTCACAGAAATAATTCAGTTATCCTGTGCATAAAAGTTATGAATACCAACAAAACACACTTGTACATAGAAATGGCTGTCATCTAGAATTAAAATTTCTATGGGTACCTCTGAACAGCACCTGCAGTATATTGGCGAGACTACTGCAGGAATATGGTCTTTCCCCAGGCAATGTCTGTATGTCTGTAGTTATACAACTGACATACAGGGAGAGCTCCTCCTTGCACCACAAAGGTTCACTGACGTCAATGGGCAATGTCATTCCTTTAAAATTATACTTTGGCTGGCTACACAAATGTACATTTACAAAGTATTGCAGGGTAGCATGATAATCTGGCTTTTTAGTCATAAGCAGAACTTTACGATTCCTCATTAGCCTATGAGGCTTGAGGACCATAGGATGTCTGCCTGTCTCAGAACTGGATATGATGTAAATACTTGGGTAGCATGACACGCTAAATGTAACACCTTTTCTAATCTGACCATATATGTATTAAAATAAGTACAAACTCCTCAGTTCCTGTGTTTTGCATTTCCTGACAAGTTTTCTTATGCAGGTGCTTACTTGAATGCCAGTAATACACAATTTTAACAACTGACAATTTGTTTCTAGCATCTGGCAATGCTCAGATCTGCTCTGAGCTACAGCAGAATGACATTAAATATACTGATTCCAAGAATATTGCCAATATCCTGGCAGATCAATTCAGTGCCAACTTCGCCCCCCTCTCACCCCCCAAAAGTGCCCATCTCAATACTGATAGATTGCCCAATTCCAGTAATAATGGCCACACAGGTCAAAAACGCACTCTCCAAAGCTAAGAATACAGCATCCATGGGACCAGACGAAATCCCGGGCCGTGTACTACATGAACTACAAAATGAACTGGCACCTCATCTAAGTGTCATGTTTAATCATAGCCTCACCTCAGGCTTTGTGCCACTGAGTGGTGCACAGCTACAATTATACCACTACACAAGGGGGGGGATCCACCTTGGATCCTGGGAACTACTGCCCCATCAGTCTGACGAGCCTGATCTGCAAGGCCATGGAACGTATTATCATGGAACTTATAAACAAAGATATTGGCAACCTTCAGACACTGGACCCCACCCAGTTTGGGTTTGAGAAGGGCTGATATTGTCTCCTGAACCTGATTGACTTCTTCGTATTAGTCTCCAGAGCTGTGGATGAGGGAAAGGCAGTCCACACAGCTTATCTGGACCTCATCAAGGCCTTTGACACCATCCCTCACTCTGGAATCTTAGATAAACTTACTAAGCTGGGCATTAATCCCTATGTCACTCGATGGGTTTCCAACTGGCTTACTGCCAGAACCCACACTGTAAAAGTAGTTGACTCCAAATCCAGTTCCATGCAAGTGACAAGCAGAGTACCTCAGGGTTCAGTCCTGGGACCACTCTTGTTTGGCATCTACTTCTCTGAAATACAGGCCACCACTGAGGGACTTTGGCTAACAAAGTTCACAGATGACTGCAAACTGGGAGCCATTATTAAATCCCCAAATGATGTGGATATTCTACAAAAAGGCCTTACAGAAACAGGTGCTTGGTGCCAGAGCCATAGGCTCAAGCTCAATGCCAAGAAATGTATAGTTATCCCCTTTGGGAAAAAACATGTTCCCGTGAATTAACACATAGGTGGCAGCACACTAAACACCGAAAGTGTGATAAGAGACTTAATGACACAGGTGGACAGTGGTCTCACCTTTGATAACCACATCACCACAACAGTCAGGAAATCCTTCTATGTGGCACACCTCATCACTAAGGGCTTTTCATCCAGAAAAAAGGAGGTCATTTTCCCACTGTACTCATCCCTCATTAGATCCATTATAGAATACAACACCCTGTTTGGTATGTACCTCTCAAGACATCTGCAACAACTGGAAAGGCTGCAGAAATACCTCACTAAAAGAATCACAGGCCTAAAGCAGATGCCCTATGCTGACTGTCTAAAAAAACTCCAGCTATACTATGTCGCATATCATCTACTCAGAGGCGATCTCTGCTTAACACACAAGGCCATGTCAAACCCAGAGCTGTTGGACATGCTACACTTAAAGAAATCCCAATCCCTCAGAGACACATGTTCCAGGGATCTAAACCTTGTCATCACAATGAACAAAATATGCTGGGGGGATAGGTTCCTGACCCAGAGACTGCCCAGACTCTGGAATAGACTGCCCATACATGTCAAGCAGAGCGCCTCTTTAGCCCTCTTCAAAAGGAATCTTGACGAATGGATGGGAGATAGGAAATTCACCCCGGGGATCATGTCAGTCACCCTGCTAGAGAGGGGTCCAGGGAAGTAAATATTGTGGGAAGAAATAGCCAGGGAATTATTATGGCTAGGCTTGTATAGGCCTTAGGGCCGATAGCCTAGTAACATCCTATAAACTGTATTCTGAAGTAATATACAAATAAACACAATAGGCAGTGCTAAATAACACCATTGTAGTGCTCAGATTTCAGAGAAAAATGATGATGTATATGTCTTCACAACTTAACATTAGTAATATGTCTAACATTTTTGTCTTGTTTGTACACGATGGACAGTTTATTTCCATTTCTCTTTCTTCCTATTGGATTGGAATGTTTTGAGCATATAAATGACTCACTGTGGCAGAATGTGTGGTAAAATGTATGAAGAATATTATATTGTTTGGTTCAAGGAACCTCTTTATACAAATCTGTGTTACATATGATCTAGAATTTATAAATTAGTTATTCCTTTACTTTTTGTCTTTTTCTACAACAGGTTTCTAGTTATAGCTAACTTTGTTATGAAACGTCTGTTCCTTTCTCTGCAAACAGCATCATAACAGCAGTCTGGCTATATTCAGCGATACAGTTAACCATTACTGGTATGTTATTTTTTTATTCTCTGTGCCATCTCATGTTCATTCATTTAATCATCAGATTCATCCTTATACTTGCAATAATAGTAAATCACTTGCCTAATTTGGCATGTAATAATTTTAATTTCTGCCCATTTTTCTAAAATAATTTAATCTCTACTTTACTGTTCACACTGTTCCTATATGGATACGGATTTCTGTTTATCTCAAAATATTTAATTCTTGAAAATTACATTTAATTTAGAAATACGCATTACAATTTAATCTATGCCACAATGGCCTCTTTTCAGTGTAATAGCAATGTTTGAGAATTTTTTTTCCTCCCTTAAGACTAGCTAAAATGTAATTCTACATAGCTTCATTTTAAATCAAGCAGCATTTTCTTAATAAATATTTAATAGCTTTATCTTTTTATATAAGATTGTCAAGTTTTATGTGTGCTACATAGCATAATTTTTATTCCAAAAGACTACTTTGTTTGCCAACCTTTTTTTTTCATTGCAAACTTATTTTAATCTCCAAACAGGTTTATCTGCTCTGCATAGACTTTGTTGTGACCACGTATTTGGGCTACTCTTTTCTAGATAAAATAAAGTCCAATGTATGTAGTTACAATAACAGGTTATGAAGACTATTAACCAGAAAAAAGTATAATGTCAAAAATATCAGGAATTTTTACTGTGCATGCAACTTCAGCCAATTCACGTAATGCCACTGAACTGTTTACTCAGCATATGTCAGGCTCCCGGATGTGTCACTGATCTACTACAGGATTCAGAAAGATCTGGGTAGAGTTGTAGATGGCTTCAGCAAGGAAGTGGGCAGTGCCCCAAATGAATATATTCAACATACCTCCAACATGCTGACGGCACAGTGAGAGGAACATGCCCAAAGAGCTGACATGGCAGAGACTGCAGTATCTTGCTCTGTTGTAGCTCAGATCTGTTCTACTGTGAAACAATCCCATGACTTGGTATGTTAATAAATGCATGTAATAGCCAAACAAAAGGCAAAGTAGCAGTATACGGGAAGCAACGATGACAGTATGGGATCTCTGGGGAGGCATGAAATCCTGCGTTGTATCACAGAAATAATTATAAAAGACATTAAATGCAAATTACCTCAGTGATTATTTTTCAAAGCAGAGGTTTACTCAGATTGTATACTCACCCAATAATGGACAAACAATGCAAACATGAGAGAACAGTACACAGCCTTACAATCTGGGAGAAAAAGGCATATACCAGACAAAAAAAAGTTATTTATTTATTTTTTAAATTATATGAGTATAACAGACCAAGAGCATTCCAATGAAGCAAGATGTCTATGAATTGCAGATCGATCATAACACATAAAGCTAGACTTTCAAACAGCTGCTTATCGGTCTAGGCATTTTGGAATAGAAGTCCAGTGCCCTACCCCTGGCTATGACAAAGGTGATCCTTGTGCCCTTGTGCTAGTAACAGCACAGGCACTGGAGGGACAAGGGAGGAAATGATGCAAAACAGGTGTACAGAGTTAATCAGAATATATGCCACCATAGATCCACCTCTGTTCCATACTTAAATAAGTACAATGTTCCACCATAGTTAAAAAACAGAAATTTATTGCAAGAGCAGTAAAACACAATAAGCACATTAGCTCTTCTGTCCCCAAAAGTTTAAGGACTTCATCAGAGTGATTACTGTCAACAAAATTTCCATACTTAATGGAAAAAAAAACGTGCAAAGGCTTCAAAGTAACTGTTAATCTGTCCTACGTAGAGAAACAGTAATCCATTAAAACGGAAAGCATTAGAAACACATAAAAAACAACTAAGCATGGTTAAAATTGCAAGGTTTATTAGATGCCATTCCACTAGTGTTAAAAAAAAATCTCCAAGGTTATCTTAGAGTGTGTCACTCTAGTGTATCAGAGATAATTATCACATAGATATTTAATGCAAATTACCTCACTGATTATTTTTCAAAGATTTTTTTAAACACCTTTATTGAATTATATGAGCATAGCAGGCCAAGGGAATTCCAATAAAGCAAGATGTCTATGAATTGCAGATCTATCAAGACATGCAACAATATACAGACATTAGAAACAAACACAATGTTCATGTCCAAGTTGCCGTGTATCTGTAACATGGTCTGGAAATATGACCTGCTCTAGTAACATAATATTCAGAATTGGGTTTAGCAGCAGGGACAGTCTTCAGTGAACAATTCATATCAGGAACTTTGGGATTCATCTCAGGAACTGGAGTATTTACTGAAACGTCCACAGGAATTGGAACATTGGACGACTCACTCTGAGATAGACTCTTTCTCACTGGCTAGGTGCTGTGGTACAGGCTCAGACACCAGCATCAAATGTCTCTGATTCTGCCTAAATTCTGCTCCATGTGATTCCACAATGTACGATCTGAGCTCTGGGCAAATATTCATGACTCCAATCCAATCATAACCTTTTCACGTCTGCATTCCCACTGTCTGTCCTTCACGTAATGAACTGCGCAGTTTGCCAGACTTATCGTAATAAGACTTCTGGGCTAGGCATTTCTGTAACACATGGGCTTTCACAAATCTCATGTTCTTAGTACCTGGAACCTATAAACTACTACTGATTGGTAATCTAGTTGTGGTTTGTCTTGACAGAAGTCTCTGGGCGGGTGAACCAAAATGTTTATCACGAGGAACATTTCTGAGATTCAAGAGATTCAGGCAGACATTACTGTTGTCTTGTTTTGACTTCTGAAGTAACTATTTCACACTTTGAAATGCACATTCTTCCAAACCATTTGACTGCGAATACTCAGGACTACTTGTGACATGAGTAAAGTCCCACTTTTGGCAAATCTTTTGAATTGCTGGCTAGTAAACTGTGTACCATTGTCAGAAATAACTTTGTGTGAACTACCATGGACTGCAAAATGATGCTTCATCTTAGTAATGACAGTACTGGACTCCAGGTTAGGAAGCAGGTCAATCTCGAACCAGTTGAAATAACAGTCTAACAACACCAAGTAATGTTTTTTTACCATTCCACTCGAAAATGTCAGTGGCTACTGTCGACCAAGGTAGTTCAGGAATCTGGTTTAGCTAAAGTGGTTCCTTCTGTTGATGTAGCTTTGTACTATTACATAAAGAACAAGATGAAACTTCTCTGTCAATGTCTTGTGACAAAGAAGGCCAAAACACTAGTCCTCTCACCCTTTTTGTAGAATCGGTTCCTGGGTGGTTATGATGCAAGATAGTAATATACTGTTGCTGCAAAGACTTTGGAACAATGACTTTTGGGTGTTTCATGACAATACCACTGTCAGATAAAATCTCATCTCTGTTGGGAAAATAAGGTTGCACTTCTCAAGGTAAACTAGATTGCTCTGACAGCCATCCTTGATTGATAAAGTGGTTGAGCTTTTATAAAACAGGATCTGAGTCTGTATGATCTCTAAGCTCATCTAGACATGTGGAAGAAAAATTTCTCACTTCCATGTCTTCAAAATCAAGTTTCACAATTTCATGTTCTTCAGTGGTATTTCGGGATGATCTGGATAAAGTATCAGCAAGATAAAGAAGTTTGCCTTTTGTGTAGACAAGACTGAAACTGTACTTCTGCAATCTCAACATCATACATTGCAATCTGGCTGGAGCTGAATGCATAGGCTTTCTCAAAATAGTAACTAGTAATTAGAGGTTGGTAGTCTGTTTTGATCTGGATAGGTTGACCATAAATATAATCATAGAACCTTGAGCAATTGCCAAAAGTTCTTTCTCTATCTGACCATACTGCATCTCAATTCAGGTTAGAGATCTGGGCGCATAGGCTACTGGTCTATACTCTTGAAGAATGACTACACCAAGACCAAATTTCGAAGCATCACAGGAAAGAGTAACTGGTTTGTGAACATCATAGTATCTAAGAGTTGGTAGACTGGTAATTCTCTGTTTCAGGACATCAAATGCTCTTTGGTGCTGTTCTAACCATGACCAGGATACATCTTTATGTGTTAGCTCTCTAAGATATGCAGTTGGCTTAAGTCTGGAATAAACTTGCCTAGGTAGCTAACCATGCCAAGAAACCATTGAAGGGCTTGAACATTGTCTGGAGCTGGCATCTCAAGAATTGCTGTTTGCTTGGAAGGGTCTAGTCGTAAGCCTGAACTGGTGAACAAATGACCAACATAAGTGACCTCTAGTAACCTGAACTTGTACTTAGGATTCAGTTTAAGATTCACTTGACAAGCTCTTTCCAGAACTTTCTTTCCCTTGGTTTTTTTTTTTTTCACTAAATATTTTTTTTTATTATTTCAAATAAGATGTCTTAAACATTACATGAAATAAAGATAAATAACATATTTACAATTCTAAAACATTACTAATTTCAAACCATTATATAACTATTTACATTGGTGTCTATGCAAATAACATTGAAATTCTATATTATATAGAGTTAGAAACATAAGATGATATATCTTCTTCGATATTTTCAAGTATTTCCAGTACTTTCATCCAAGAGTAATAGTAAGAAGTAGATCTTTTAGTTCTGTTCTTCACTGTTAATATTTCCATGTGAGCAACTGTTGTTGTTAAAGTCTCAAATTCCTTGAACGTGGCGAAGCCTCATTTTTCCAGTGTATAGTTATGATTTTACGTGAAATTGCCAATAGTGACCATAGGATTTTAGTGTCTTTTTTTGGTACACAGTTTGGAATAGGAGAGTTGAATAAAATTAAAGACTTTGTTAATTGAAAATTATCATTATAAACAGTCTGAAAAAAATAATTAATGGATTTCCAGTACATATTGAGACATATACATTCATAAAAAAACATGCTGCCAATCTGCTTTTATCTTGATATGGCATCTCCAACATTGATCTTCAATAGAATACATTTTGGCTAACCTATGTGGTGTATAGAAACTTCTGTGTAGATATCTCCAAGTGAATAATTGCCAGTATTTTGATAATGTAGAAAATTTGGAAGATTTTAGAATATTACTTTTTTCTTCTTCAACTGGAGGATGGTTGTTTATTAAAGTATAATAATCCCAGTATGATTTTTCATGATAGTTTTTTGTTTTTTTAACAATTTTATAGATATTAGACAAATAACCTGTACCCTGATAAGGCTGTTTTGTGATAAGAATAAGGTATTCGATGAGTTTTGGAGCTTCATGTCTAACTGAAGGTTGCATTTGTTCTATTTTATTTATAAGAAAATGCCTTAGATTTTGTAAAAACAGCCAATTGTCTTTATTTATATTATAATTATAAATTATCTGTTCCTTTGTTAGAATTTTCCCTTTCTCTATAAGTTGATGCCAAAAGAGTAATGTTTCTTCTTTAAGTATATTTATTTTAGATATTTGGAATGTATCTAGAATATTTGGTGTAAAAGCTATAGGGAAAATAAGAAAAATCCAAGAATTAATATTTGGTATTTTGTTTATATATGTTCTGAACACTGAAAGTGTAGAACTTACATAGTTTGATGGCAATTTATTAATATTATTCCTTTTCCTAAAAATAATCTTTTAACATCCATATGATGGTATTACTGTTAAGTTGTCTTGTATGTGATTATAATTGATTTCTATGTAAATCTGCTCATGGGCTTGTTTCCATATAGATGTGTATGAATTATTTAACCATAGTGTTATGTTTTTAATAACAGATGAGGTAATATATAAATCAATATCCGGTAAATTAATTCCACCATCTTCCCAATCTGGCAAATGTTTATTTAAGGCTATACGGGGTTTATTTGGAAACCATGGAAAATTTAAAATTAGTTTATTGTATCTTTGAATAATATATTTGGGAGGTGGCAATGAAAAATTTTGTATTAAGTATAATATTTTGGGAAATATGATTATTTTAATAAGATATAATCTGTCTGCTGTTGAATAGATATATTTATTCCAGTAACCAATTGTTTGTTCTATTTTGTCTAGTATTTTATTATAGTTAAATATTAGAGAATCTGTTAATTCATTGAGTAGATTTATTCCCAGATATAATAATTTACTTTCTGTTACTATATATTTGGAAAATCTTTTGTTTATATTATTTTTTTTACAATTACAGGGCATAATTTTAGTTTTGTTTTCATTAAATTTTAAGCCTGAAATATTTTGAAATTTATTCATGGAGTTAAATAGAGCATTCAAAGACTCATTTGCATCTGAGAGAGTTAATAGTATGTCATCAGCAAAGAGTTGGATTTTAAGGTTTAACATTTTATTAATACAAATGCCCTTTATGTTATTGTTTGATCTGATTTGATTTGCAAAGGGTTCTATGAGTAATGCAAATAACAATGGTGATAAAGGGCAACCTTGTTTAGTTCCCTTTTTATTGTTATAGGGCCTGATCTATATGATCCCAGTTTAACATATGCAGTAGATTTTTCATATAGTATTTGGATAAGATTATTAAAATTAGAAGGAAAGTTATATTCTTTTAAAACTAGTGAAAGAAAGTTCCAATTAACCGAATCAAAAGCTTTATTAATATCTAATGAGATTACATTTAAATTTAGGACTTTATGTTTGCTATAATCTATTAATGTTAGTATTCTTTTAATATTATCTGAAGTATTTCTTCCTTTAATAAAACCTGTTTGATCTTTGTGAATTAAGAAAGGAAGAAAGTGTTTGATCCTATCTGCGTATATAGCCATAAACATCTTGTAGTCTATATTGAGTAATGATATTGGCCTATATGAGGAACACTGTTTCTCATCTTTATCTGGTTTGATAATTGGGGATATCAATGAATATTTCCAAGAGGGTGGTATATTCAAATCTTTATTGGCTATATCATATACTTTTAATAATAAAGATATGGCTTGATTGAGTATTAATTTATACATTTCTGGTAGCATATTGTCTGGGCCAGGTGCTTTATTTGTCTTGAGCTTTTTAATTTGTGATTTTAATTCTGTCATATTGATTGGTTTGTTTATAATGTCTATTTGTTCTTGTGTTAATTTAATATGAATATTGTTTTCTAAGTACTTTTTATATCCTTAGTAGGTGTATCTTGAGTATTTATGGAATTATCAATGTTAAATTGGAGTCTGAATGCTTCTAAAATATCATTTAGTTCCGTAACTCTTTTGTTAGTATTGGGAATAAATATTTCTTTTATTTGCTTAGATTTAATTATTTTTTTGTTCTATTAGTTAAGTATCTCAGGTGTGCTGAATTAGTAGAGTATGAGTTTATTTTTATCTTTTCTAAGTTAATCATAATCTTATGGTGTAGCAATTCTGTATACTTCTTATTGATTTGTGTAAGTTCTTGAACTTGAGTAGCATTACCCTTTTGTATTTCCAGTTTCAATTTATCTGCTTTGTTTTGTAAGTCTAGCATATCTTTATTCCATAACTTCCTTTTATTTATGTACCAGGATAATATCTTCCCATATGTAACTGCTTTTAATGAATCCCAGACATATATTTCTGAAATATCTTCTGTGTAATTTATTTCTAGAAAGTTTTTGATTGTTTCTTCATAAAATTCTTTGAAATCTCTCAATTTTGTGATATAGGAAGGTATCCTAGTAATGGGATTTGAATAAAATGGTGTAAGCTCTATCTCAAAGACTATGGCATTATGATCAGATAAAGGACAATTTATGATTTTGACTTTGTCAATTTTTGTTATTAGGTCATTGGCAACATATATTCTATCAATTCTAGAGTTAGTTTTATATCTATGAGAATAAAATGTGAAGATTAGTGAGTCTGGTTCTGCAAATTCATTTATATCTTTTAACTACAATGTATCTATAAATTTTGATAGTGCTTTAGAGATGGGTTGTTTTCTTCTTTTGGATTTAGAATCTGTATCTTTTTCATTCCTTATACAGTTGAAGTCTCCTGCTAATATCAGGCTACCCTTAGTTAAATGAATGATCTCTTCAAAATGCTGTTTAACTGTTTTTAATCCTAGTCCTGGGATCCAATATAGATTTACTAACGTATAGATTCTCTTATTTAACTCTATTGAAACTAGACAAAACATACCTGATGTATCTTGATGAGTAGTAATTATTTTAGGTGTTATAGTTGAGTTGCGAAGTAGTATAGCTACTCCTCTTTTTTTTGTTTTGTATTGAGAGTTTATTAGTACTGTGTAATTATTAATATTTAAGTTGTTTATATCTCTATCTAATAAGTGTGTCTCTTGTAAAAAGACTATTTGTGGTTTATGTAAGTTTATGTACTTGAATAGGCTTATCCTTTTATTACTATTATTTAGACCATTAACATTTATGGATAAACATTTCATTTCCTAGTTTTGAGTTTGTTTTATGTGTAAGTTTATGTAAATATTGTTTATTATTAGTTCCATCTTGGATACAGAATTCAAAAAGTTTTTCTTGTATGATTTTTGCATGTTTCTGAGTGACACCAAAGTGATAGAATAAAAAAAAACAAAGAACTTTCAAACTTGTAATTCTTAACCTTAAAACCATTCCTTATTGCTATGAGGTAATATACCTCTTCGTTTGGTTAGTGAATCTAACCAAACAAACTTTCTACCCTCACAAATAATATTTGGATCAGTTTCTCTTATCCTCTTAGTTTTAAATAAAGATAATTGAATAATATATTAAGATAATCTAATCAGCTAAAATATATACATATATTCTTTACTCATCTTATTGTAATTCAATAATACTTACTTCTAAGCAGGTTTCAAAAGGTACAAATATTTAGATTAAGGTAGTATCATTTCAAAATAATTTAGGGTATTAATAAACATCATGTTAAAATCTATAACTGTATATTTCATACATCTGTTGAAAACTATTTACTGACATTACTGTATAATACAGTACCATTGTTGTGCAATTGTTTTAGACTACTCAAGTCCGAAACCAGTGTTTCAATTAATATTTGCAAAGTCATATTGGAATAAAAACATGAATAGTTCTGAAACCACATCATATTTCATGTTTAACATAAACTGAAATGCGATACAATGTATAAGTATATTAATATTTCTTTAGTAGACATTAAATATGTTCCTCTGATTGCATTTTTCAGCTTTTCAATGACAATTCCCATGGCTGGAGACAACAAGATCACAATTTAGACAGCTCCCTTATCCAAGAGACCACTCATAATGTTGTTACCTGATTGAGTGTCTTGTTGCCAACACTTCCATCAACCCTCAGAGGGACCCTGCACAATGAAAACTGACACAATACAGAGGTAAAACTGCAGCGCACTTGACCACACCCTCAAAGCAAACATCTATGTATATCACACATCAACTCCCACAGCTTAGACTGTCACCCAACCAGTGAGTCTATCTGCTGACAACAAGTGCTGGAGATACAATCCTGACCTACTCAACACCAGTAATTCAATCCTATGACTGAACAAAAGTATACTGGAGAACACATCAAAACAATGGAAGCTGCCAAGATTCAAACCACCATGTCTGAAAATATTACAGGCCAAAATTCCCAACCCATTTTGCAGCAAAGAGACAAAACGTATTCAAACCATGGGGTAACACCTTTACCACGTCAAAAAGGTGTCCAAGAAGCTTGTTTTTCCTCCGACATCGGAGGACAGCCACGATGATCCATGCACTGCAAGAGTACCATTTTATCCTGGCAATTGCTTCACGACTGTATATAGAAACATTTAATCCAAATCATTAACTGGCACCACAACAATATTTCTCAGAAAAGCTGTTTTACAGCCAATGACCAGACAGAACGCATCATTGAGAGGATACATTTATCAAATGTCAAGTGCCCCAGCCATAATACAAGTGTCTCCTGAAATCAATCCCCAACGAATCTACTGCCCACCAAACTTGCAGACCAATACTGGCATCCTTTCATGCAGTCACATTGAAACACAAAAATACAGGTCCGCTAATCAGGAACAACCAGGCTCTCAACTGCCAGACAACACACCCATCTGCAGAAAGGTCCAAGAATCATAGTTGCATTGTCAAGCATCCTTGTCCACACTAACAGTAACATGATATACCCGCATACACTAGTATTGTGTCATTCTTGATAATGTAAAAGCCAGACAATATTATAAGAAGGGTGAAGCCACAGCCAGGCAACATAACAAGAAGAGCACAGCCGCAGTCACCATTCAGATGAGCAAACGGGAACAGCATGAGCCATCTAAGGATGGATAGCCCGTTGAGTACCTGCCACAATGCATGCCCATAATGCATGGCAACCCAGTAACAAATTAGGGTGTGGGCTAAGCCTCTCCCCTTCCACTCAAATCAGATCCAACACAATATGTGTGTAGAACACAGATGCTTCGACAAAGCCCAAAGCCACATGGGATATAAACATTGTATAATTGACACACCGGGTCAAATCCACTGTTGTTATGTTACTCATTATAGTTGCCTATACAATCATTGCTTCCACTTTCTCCATCTAGTATACCATAACGCCATCTAAATGTTTGATTTGCCAAATGCACATCCAACCTTCTTGTTGCATCCCACCTGCCCACCCGAGGGCATACCTTGGCAGCAGGACATCAGTAGTATTCTGCAAGAGCACCAGCGTGGGAAATGGGAACCCTCCCCAAAACAAACCTGTCAGTTGCTTGACATTTACTAGTTTCTTTAGAGAATTTGTAAAACAGCAGTGATTTTATTTGCTGATGATTAATTTCTGCTTTTTAAACTCTGCTGTATAAAACATAGTAAGGGATAGCTAAAATGTCTGGAAATCTAAACTGATAGAAAGACAAGCAGATATATGTCCTTATCTATCAAGGTGCTAGAAGACATCAGTAGCCATAAACTGAAAGTGCTTCAAAAATAAATATCTGTGTATATTTATATGAACCTTTTATATTATTTATGTTTCCTTAGAAGGAATTTAGGTTTCTGTATCTTTAAATGTGAACCTAGCTTATTTTCTGACTAGACGTCAATTAGAAAGAGTCAGGGGATGGCGTACACAAGTAAATGCGACAAGCAATAAGTAACTCAAGTTTCTAGTGATGTTTGTGGCTGTTAAATTGTCTCGAGAACCAAACGGGAAAAGGTATGTGTTTTTTCTTTTTTCTTTTCCCTCCTCTTATTTGGTGACAAACTCCTGTAGTGTGCACGCGAGCACTCTAGTTTACGGAGTAGTGTTCACAACTGTCAAACTTTGCATTTTAAACATGGTATGCCTTATTTCTCTACAAAAGAAAAGACAACAGGATATCCAAGCTAGTCACAAGCATCTTTCAACTCCAGATGTCTGGAGCCACAACACACATGACTTATAGCCTCAAAATATCACTTAAAACATATTTTTTCACTGGACTATATCAGTATGTGCATATGGGTCAAAGGCAGAACATCTTTTAAGATTATTTAAAGTAGTCTTATGATACATCCTAACTGAAATACTTCATTTCAAAAGCAACACATTTCTGCCCAGCATTAGCGTTTATCCAAACAGGGACACTTTTAACTTATAAAAAGTAATACTATCAGGGATGTAACTAATAATAAGTTATATAGCAGCCATTACTATACCTATTAAGCAATATAACCATATACTGATTAAAGTATTATAAGTTAATGAAGATTTAATAAAAGAAGAGAAAATAAAAACAACAAAACACAAAGAGAGAAAATAAATAAATAAATAAATAAACTATTTGGGAACATTATTATGCATTGATTACTCTGATTAAGAATATGAAAATAATAGATGAATAATAATGAAAAATAGAGTAATGTTTAAATTATGCTTAGTATATTGATGTGATTTGAGATAAATGTATTTACATTTATGCTAATTTTGACATTTAAAATATAATTGAAAACAGTACCTGTTTTGGTGTAACTTGAAGACAGTAAGAACTTTTCTTTTGTTGTTAGTATTATTATTTAGATTTTACAGAATATAACATATGTAAGATTATTTGTCCTTTAGTTTTTTTTCTTTTGCTCAACAGTTTTCCAATTATTTACTTCAGCATTTCTCTTGTGTACTTATTGTCCAGTCCATAGATTCTTCATGTGTTAGGATGTTGTTGTTGGTAAGGTATTTTATTGCTGAATCTACTGTTTCAAAGATTTTTATTCCATTTGGTAGAAAAACTTTCAGTCTTGCTGGAAATAAAAGATGGACTTTCAGTTGCTTTTTCTTCAAGGTTTTTTTTATTGGTAGAAATTCTTTTCTTTTTGAAACCACCTTTGTAGAATAATCATTGTCAAATCTTATTAATGAATCATTGTATTTGATGGGAGAATTTGCCCAAGCATTTCTTAATATAAGATCTTTATCTTGTGTAGAAAAAAGTCTCACAATTATAGATCTCGGCTTGTTCTTACCCGGAGAAGAAGCATTTCCAGAAGCTGCTAGTGATCTATGTGCCCGTTCTATACCATATGAAAGAGCTTCAGGTATTTTTGTTACATCTGGTATCCAGGTGGTAAGAAAGTTTATCATATTGTCCCCTTCAGATTTTTCTGGTAGACCATATATTCTAATATTATTTCTTCTTGTTCAGTTTTCCATATCATCAAGCTTTTCTAGTAAATATGTATTCTGTTGAAGTAAGAATTCAGTTTGTTGTTCTTCTATTTGGACTCTAGTGTCAATGTCACTTAATGACTGTTCAGTAAGTGATATCTGTCCTTTCTGCTTTATAAACATTTCTTGAAGCTGTTCCAGTTGTTGTGAGCACTTTTCTTTAAAAGTATCTATTTTATTGTCCATCTTGTCGATTTTTATTGTAAGTTCCTGTATATTTGTAATGAGAGACTGCAGGTCTTTTTTGAGAGAAGAGTCTTGTGCTGTATTCCTTAGATGACTCATGCTGTAAAGCTGATATTGGTGCTGATTTTCCAGTAATTAATTTGACAGGAATTATTCAAGTTCTGACAATAAAATTTTTCTTATAGATGCTCAGAGTTATTAGAAATAAGTTAGTAATAAAAATTTCTTCAAATTAAATATTATTTTGTAAAATTCCTGTCAGGAATTGTATTGAGGTAAGAGAGCTGAAATGAAGTGCAGCTATCAGTTCAGCATCCTAGCCACGCCCCTTTCCAGAACTTTCTTGAGGTTTCTTTCATGCTCAGCTTCATCCTGCTAGAATACCATCTACTATAATAGCACAGAGATACCCAGAAAAAAATTTGCTCCATTGCATGTTGAAAGACTTCACTGGCAGAATTTATCCCAGATCCCAAATGGCATTCTCAAAAATCTGTACCTGCCAAACGGAGTACTAAATGTAGTGAGCAATGATGATTTTTTTGTCAAGCTGAATTTGCCAAAATGAACTCTTTGCATCTAAGACAGAAAAAATAGTGGCATTTGGCATCGAGGCTGCAACTTCTTCAACTGTACACATTGAATGATAAGGTCATTTTAGTGCTTTGTTCAAGTCTCTTGGATCAATACATAGTCTAATATCATCTAAGCTTTTCTTAGGAGCTACCACCATGGAGGATACCCATTCTGTTGGTTCTTCTACTGGACAAATTACTCCTTGCTGCACCATTTTGTCTAGCTCGGCTTTGACCCCATTCTAAATAGCTACTGGAACTTTCCGAGCTGGTCTGACAACTGGACTGACATCTGGGTCTAACTGGAAGCTTGCATAGTTTGTCTTCGAACAAAATCAGCATAGGTAGAGAAAATATACTGGGTGAAATTAGAGCAGTGGTATTTTAATCTAACATGATGGTCTTCCTTATTAAATTAAAGCAGTCCCATTTTCAAACTGTCTCTAAGCCCTAATAATGACTGACCGTGCCTTTTGGCCACATAAAATAACAAGTCATAGCTTCTTCTAGCAGAGTAACATGAAAGCATCACTGAGCCTTCCGTTTGAATCTCTTGACCACTGTAAGCAACAATCTTTGCACACTTTGCCAGATCAAGCCTCTCACGAGCACGCACTCTAGCAAATGTTTCTGCAGACATGATATTGCACTTTGAACCTGTGTCAGCTTTGAGCTCTATGGGTTTTCCATTTATCCAAACAGTATAAAATACTTCATTCTCTGCCCTTAAATCTACTGCATTGACTGTTTCATGAAGCACTGACAGGCCATCAGCATAAAGAGTAGGGTTGCAGCTTTCTAAATGATCAACTTGTTTCTTAGAATGTTCATTTTTACTAAAATAATGTGTGCCCTTTGATTGATAAAACCTTTTGAAATTACTCCACTTATTGCATTTGTGACATTGCTGACCAAAAACTAAGGATTTTTCCCTTTTGGACTCATGACATCCTCTACAGTTTTGACAGTTAGCTATGAAACTGGATATAGGCACATGCTTTGAGTTTTCTGACTCACTCTTACACTTCACTGAGACAGTGTGGTTTCCAGAGCATGCCTTGGAACTTGCTAGAAAGCCACTATGGGGTTTTCTTGCGAGTGTTGCAGGGTTTACAGCTGCAGCCATGTGCTTGGGCCTGTTTCTGTTAAACACATTATGTTTACTATCAACTTGAGCTTTAGAAGTTACTGGAAGCATGCATCTCTCATTTGAAAGTATATGTGTGTGCTTTTCTGTAAGCTCATATGTCTGACAAATCTCAATGGCTTTATTCAAAGTTAAATCATTGTCGAGAAGCAAAATATTTCTCACAGTATCATCTTTAATACCACACACAAGTCTGTCTTTTATCAACTCATCTCTTAAATCACCAAATCTTCAGGTTTTAGCCTTGTTTCTCAAATCAGTTATATATGCTGCAAAGGTTTCACCAGGCTTTTGATCCCTTGTGTAAAATAAGTGTCGTTCCATTGTAACATTTGTTTGGGGGTTACCCATTTCTCTAATTTTAAGCACTCAGGGTCCTCCCTTGACTCAGCCGGTACAACTATATGATGGTTTCCCCCCTCTCCTGTGTAGACAACAGGTGCATACACAAATAAACACTCCCTTTCAATAGCATCTGAACTGGCTAAATTAAGCAGAGTAAATGCCTTTGTACAGTCATCTTTATCAGAAAATGCAGCCTGTATGAAAATATCGTACTCTTGCTAAAACACTATCCAGTTCTCTTTAATATTATTGGCAAACACAACTGGATCTGGTTTTTGAAATCCGCCTGCCATGCCAACAAATTGTGACCAGACTCAATGAAAAATATGGCCCTTGTAACTATGTATGAAGAAGCACACAGCCAGCACTTGTAATAACATTCAAATGCACAATAAACCCTTCGAAATACTGTACTTTGCAAAATATGCTCTGTAATGGCCATAGTCTGTGAAAGAACTGTACTGTAATACTGCACAAACATGCAAAGACTTCATACACTTCAGACAACTGAAATAACCTCTCTTGTTTGGTATATACTTCTCTGAGGTTCAGGCTAACACGGGGGGATTATTGCTGACAAAGTTCGCAGATGACTGCAAACTGGGGGCCATAATCGAATCTCCAGCTGACACAAGCATCCTCCAAAAGGGTCTCACAGAGACGGATGCTTGGTGCCAGAACCACGGCCTCAAGCTAAATGCTAAAAAGTGCATAGTCATCCCCTTTGGGAAAAACAAGGTGCCCACAAATTACCACATAGGTGGTAATCCATTAAGTACGGAAGAAGTAATTAGAGATTTGAGGACCAACGTAGATAGTAATCTCTCCTTTGATAATCACGTTGCCAAAGTGGTTAGAAAGACCTTCTATATAGCCCACCTTATCACGAAAGGGTTCGCATCTAGATCAAGAGAGGTCATTGTGCCCCTCTACTCATCACTCATCAGGCCCATAATTGAATACAATGCTCCTTTTGGGATGTACCTTACCCGACACCTGCAGCAACTGGAGAGACCCCAAAAGTACCTCACCAAGAGGATCATGGGCTACAAACAGATGTCCTATGCAGCTCGATTAAAGAAACTCCAGCTCTACTCAGTTGCTTACCGCCTACTCAGAGGCGATCTATGCCTGATGCACAAAGCCATGTCAAACCCAGAATTAATGGACATGCTCCACCTCAAAAAATCCAAGTCCCTTAGAGCTACACGCTCCAGGGACCTAAACCTCAGCACAAAAATAAATAGGACATGCTGGAGGGACAGATTCATTTCCCAGAGGCTCCCCTCACTCTGGAATAGAATTCCAATTCATGTTAGACATAGCCCCTCGCTGACCCTCTTCAAGCGAAATTTGGACGCGTGGATGGGAAATCGCAAATTCACCCCTGGGATCTCTCCTGTGTCCCTGCTAGACAGAGGCACAGTAAACTAATCTTAAAAGGGTACCTTCTGTGACCTACTTTACAGAGACACAGTAGGCTAATCTAATAGGGAGGTGGAAGCCAAATACACTCTGGCTAGGCTTATAAATGCCCTAGGGAAGATAGCCTAGTATCTACCTATGAACCTATGAACCTATTAATGCAAAAAAGTAGTGTTTAGCGAAAAAATGTGGTTGTTTCCCTTATTTTATTCATTTAATGTGATTTGGACTTTTTTCAAACATTTTTGTAGTTATTTTGACTATTTTTAATAATATATCATAATAAATGTATCTGTTACTTAGACATTTATTTAGAGCATTCTGAATGCCTCATTTCATATTTTGTGAATAAGAAACAGCATGAGTGGGTTTTAATACCTGAAATTCGTTTCTGACTTGTTTTGTTAGTTATACATGCAGTATGGATGATTCACTCCTATATATTCCTCCAGTGCTAACTTAGTGACCCTTGGTCTTGAACTGAAGAATATGACTTTCCTTCTGGCCTCATGCCTTTTTTAGACATGCCTCTTCTGACACCATGTTGTTCATCTGTCTCTGTTATAGATGACAAACAGGTGGGGTAGTTTGTTTATATGCTTTATTACACAGAAACATATCAGGATGGATAGCAGCTTTACAAAATATGGACGAGATGATTAGCAGACAGAGTACACAGACATACATGCTTACATCTCCACAGCCTACTACAAAATGGCAGTCAGGCTCACATGTGCTCAGTATTTATACACTTGTGCAAGCCCCTAGACAGTTACTTAAAGTTGTACACACACACTGATCTACAGACTGTACATGATAAATCCTACTGCCAATCTGGTGGTACATTTCACTGCATTTTAGCCCTTCTAACAATGAGTGTTTATAGATTCAAACAGGGGTCTATCTAAAATACGTGTCAAATACTGCTACTACTTAAAAGCCTTCAGTTTAAGGAAACAAGAAAGGGATACTCCCTCATTCAAACCATTAGGTCATGTGGCATTAGTTCTAATTTGCCACTTAGGTTCTTTACATTCTAGTTTGATTTTTCTAAGGACCCCCCACACACACACACACACACACACGCAACATCAATCTCTATAACATCAATCACAAAAAAAAATGAAAAAAATTATTGTTGTTGGTTTGAATATGTTTACATAAACTGTTTCTTGTGTCCTGATTTTTTTATGTCACTTAAATGTTCATAAGTTCTATCTTTCAGTGCCCTCTTCATTTTACTAATATTGAAGCAGGGACATTTTGAATAAAGTGTAATGGAAACCACTTTATCAGTCTTTCAGGAAATGATGCACTTGGGATGTTAGTGCTAACTCCCCCATCCCTGGTGCAGTGAGGTGGCTAGGCCCACCATTTTAGTGACATCTACCAGTGGGTGTGCGAACACTAGAGGAAGATGATTGGCATACTCTGATTGTAACAGTGGTGAGTATACTGCTGAGTCAGGGAGGTAGGCATATGTGGCATATGTGGAAACACACATACCTCTCCCCAACTAGAAAGCCATTGTGGAGTCTATAAGCTTCCTATTGGAGATGTATAAGTCAGGAAAAGGACTGCAATGATACTGGTATCTGGCCTACTTCCTCACGCCTGAGTCTTACCCTCCATGAGGAGGAAGAAACAGGATGATACAGCTTTCCGGATAGGAATAAATGGGCTGTAGGTTTCTCACCCAGTCTGAGTATTTCTGTCTCTTACTTTTATAAGGAATGAATATACTGCTTGAATGCAGAAAGGGGTACTTCTGGACATATCATATAAGGATTAAAAAATGTATGCATGGGTATGCCCTCTTATGCTCCTGGAACACTATTCATAGTGGATGCCAAGCTGTACATCTCAGGGTGGGCTCCCTACTGAAATATGGGGACACACGAAATAAAAAAGTTCAAAAATGTAAGAGAATAGTGAATATCAAACATTGCTGTTATGATCATATGAGGGTACTAGGCTAATGACCATAGGGCCCTTCCAAGTCTAGCCAAGTACAACCCCTATTCCCAAGAATATCTAGGTATTAAGCAGAACTAAGCCAAATCTACTGCCCCTGTCCTAGAGGGATACAGGTGAAACTCCCTTGGTGAATTTGCAGTTTCCCATCCAATCATCCAAATTACACTTAAATAGTGTCAGTGAGGGGCTCTACTTTTCCTAAATTGGAAGTTTGTTCCAGAGAGGTAACCCCTGTGAGACACATCTGTCTCTCCAGCAAGTCATGTTGATGTCATGTGCTAGGTTGATTTCCTTAGTGCGAGTGCATCTTATATCATTTCATTTATGAAACTGAATCATTTCCATTAGAGCGGGATCTGAGATTTCTTTATATGCAAGCCAGAGGTCACCTCTGAGTAGTCTGTAAGACACAGAATATAGTGACAGTGCTTTCAATCTGTCAACATATGACATATGCTGAAGACCCTGAATTTTCTTTATAAGAAACCTTTGAGGTCTTTCCAGTTGTTGCAGGTGCCTGGTAAGGTACATACCAAAGGTAGCGCTGTACTCGATTATTGGCCTGATGAGTGAGCAGTACAGGAGAGTTATAACTTCTTTTGTTTTGGATACGCTGCCCTTATGTATGAGGTGGGCAATGTAGAAAGCCTTTCTTACCACTGTAGAGATGTGGTGGTCAAAGGAAAGTTTGCTGTCAACCTGTGTGCCCAAATCTCCCACTACTGATTGCGTGCTTAGGGTGTTGTTATTAATGTGGTAATCTGCAAGGACATTGCACTTACCAAAAGGAATGATAACACATTTCTTTTTAGGTTCATAGGTTAGTACTAGGCTAACTCCCTTCGCGAGCCATTGTAAGCCTAGCCAATTATCACTTGTGAGACTCAAACCCTGCACCTTGTGTTTGTAAGGCAAACACCTTAACCATTAGGCCACCCTCCCAACCCAAAACACCCCTGTCAGTCTTGAACCCCAGACCTTGGACACACTAGACTGCATGAAGTACCACTTTTAGCCCATGACTTTGGCACCAGTTGTTTGTGTAAGTCCATCTTGTAGGGTGTTGACATCATTTGGGAACTCAGTGACTGCACCCAGTTTGCAATCATCAGCAAACTTTGTCAGCCATAGGACTTTTGTTTTAGCCTGTAAATCAGCGAAGTAGATTCCAAACAAAAGGGGCCCCAGCACCGATCCCTGTGGAACACCACTGGTTATGGGTCTGCTGGTGAAGGTAGAGTCACCTATTTTGACTGTTTGCATTCTATCAGTGAGACAGATTACAGCCCTCCTAATAATATAAGGGTTGATCTCCTGTTTTTTATGTACTCCAGGTCTTTTGGGTTTCTAATACCATTACTGGAATGGACCCCATTTCTAAGTCAAAGTACGATTAAAGTTCATGAAATTAGTATTGTTTCAATCTTTGATGTCAGCCAAAAGCGCTCTTCGCAGCACCCGCAATGTGCCCAGTAATCTCCTGCTGGGTGAGTTTATCAATGATGTCTGAGTGGGGAATAGTGTCAAAGGCCTTGGCCAGGTCCAGGTAGGCTATATGCCTGGATTTGCCTTCATCCAGGGCTTTAGTGCATAGGTTCATAGGTTCATACTAAGCTATCTGCCTTAGGGCATTTATAAGCCTAGCCAGAATGTGTTTGGCTTTCGCCACCCATTTTAAATTAATTTTGCTATGCCCTTTTTTGAGGTTAGTATACTGTGCCTCTGTCTAACAGTGACACAGAAGTGATACCCGGGGTAAACCTACGATCTCCCATCCACTCATCAAGATTCCTCTTGAAGAGAGTCAATGAGGGACACTGCCTAACCTGGACTGGGATTTTATTCCAGAGTGAAGGGAGCCTCTGGGTTATGAATCTGTCCCTCCAGCATGTCCTATTTATTTCGGTGCTGAGGTTCAAGTCTCTTGAGTGTGTAGCTCAATAGGGTTTGGATTTTCTGAGGTGCAGCATGTCCATTAATTCCGGGTTGGACATGGCTTTATACGTCAGGCACAGATCGCCTCTGAACAGGCGGTATGCCACTGAGTAGAGCTGGAGTTTCTTTAACTGGGCAGCATATGGCATCTGTTTGAGCCCTTTGATCCTCTTGGTGAGGTACTTTTGGGTTTTTTCCAGTTGCTGTAGGTGTCTGGTAAGGTACATCCCAAAAGGGGCATTGTACTTAATTATGGGCCTGATGAGGGATGAGTAAAGAGGCACGATGACCTCCCCTGATCTAGATGTGAATCCCTTCATGATTAGATGGGCTATATAGAATGTTTTTCTAACCACTTTGGCCACGTGGTTGTCAAATGAGAGATTGCTATCAACTTGGGTCCCCAGGTCCCTAATTACTTCTTCTGTACTTAATGGATTACCACCTAAGTGGTAATTTGTGGGCACTTTGTTTTTGCCAAAGGGGATGACTATACACTTTTTGGCGTTTAGCTTGAGGCCATGGCTCTGGCACCAGTTGTCTGTTTCTATGAGGCCCTTTTGGAGGATGCTTGTGTCGGCTGGAGAGTCGATTATGGCGCCCAGTTTGCAGTCATCTGCGAACTTGGTCAGCCACAGTCCTTCCGTGTTGGCCTGTACCTCCGAGAAATATATACCAAACAAGAGAGGTCCCAGGACTGAGCCTTGTGGGACGCCACTTGTAACTGGTTTGGAGTCTGACATGGCTCCAGCAATTCTAACCATGTGGGTTCTGTCCTTGAGCCAATTTGCAACCCATCTAGTGACATAGGGGTTTATATTTAAGCTGGTGAGCTTATCTATAATGCCCGAGTGGGGAATTGTATCAAAGGCTTTTGCCAGGTCCAGGTAGGCTGTGTGGACCACCTTCCCCTCATCAATGGCCTTGGTGACTGTTTCAAAGAAATCAACCAGGTTTAAGAGGCAGGATCTTCCCTTAACAAAGCCGAACTGGGTAGGATGCAGTGTCTGTAGGTCCCCAATATCTTTATTTATGAGGTCCATGATGATCCTTTCCATAGCTTTGCAGACCAAGCTAGTCAGGCTTATGGGGCGATAGTTTCCAGGATCCGTTGAGGCACCACCTTTGTGGAGAGGGACTACAGTTGCTGTACGCCACTCTTTGGGTACATATCCTGTAGTACGGCTGAGATTGAACAGTAGTTTTATGTTTGGGTTTAGCTCTTCTTGGAGTTCATGTAGGATGCAGCCCGGGACACTGTCTGGTCCCATTGATGCTGTGTTTTTTGCTTTGGAGAGGGCGGCTCTTACCTGAGCATCTGAGATGTCAGGGGGGCAGCACTCTGCTGGGATAGATATTTGCCCTTTTGGTGGGGAGGGAGTTTGCTGAACCTGTCAGCTAGGATGTTGGCAATGTCTGTGGGTTCTGTGTATTTTTGTCATTTTGGACTAATTCTGAGCATATCTGGGAATTACCACCCAGGTTCCTAACATAACTAAAGAAAGCCTTGTGATTATCCTTAGTGTCCTGTGCAATTTTTCTCTCAAAGCTGGCCTTAGACGATTTTATGAGTGCCTGTAGTTTTTTGCTAATACTGATCAGAGATGCCTTCCCTTTTTGGAATTTTGCTCTATCATTTAATAGCTTCCTCCTTCTATTGTATAGTTTGTTTATGGCTGGGGTCCACCAGACAGGACGTCTGCCTTTGGAGGATTGGGTCTTGGTTTTATTTGGGATCGCATGATCCATGCATTCCTGAAGGTGTTCATAGAATGCGTTTATAAAGGATTCTGTGGTCTGGGCCATATTTTCCAGAGGCCCGGGGGCTTTGAAGGATTCCACCTCGGTTTTGAGGAGTGTGAAATTTGCTTTAGAGAAGTTTTTCACTGTGGTTTTCTGGGCAGGGAATGGTGTCGAGATGTGAATATCCAGTGAGATTAGTTTATGGTCTGATCTTACCAGTGAGGGATACACTTCTGGTCTGGAGCATAGCGTCCCCATGTTGGTGATGATCAGGTCCAGTATGTTTTCCCCTCTTGTGGGAGTGGTAACAAGTTGTTCCATAGCATTTGAGTTTATAAATTCTAGGAACCTTTGGGCTAGAGTGTTGGAGCTAGAGTAATGCTCCCAGTCTATGTTTGGGTAGTTGAAGTCACCCAATATAATGGTGTTTGGAGAGACCTTCATATTTTCCAGTGTTTTCAGGAAGGCCGAATGGGGTTCCTGGGTTAGGGAGGGTGGTCTGTAGCAGGCTATAAACTGGAAGGCAGTTTTACCCACTGTTAGTTGCACATGGATAGTCTCTGATGCTTCGTGCTGTGCCACCAGCCTGGAGGTGTGGGTATCTTTGATGAATATTGATACTCCGCCTCCTTTTGTGGGTCGGTCCAAGTTTTGGGGCCGAAAAGCATGGTATGAGGTATAACCTGGTAGTGCTGGGGTGCTCTCGGGTGCCTTGAACCAGGTTTCTGTTACTGCACAGATATCGATGTTCTCCATGCTAAGGAGAGTTTTGAGTGCATGCATCTTGAGGTTTAGACTTCTGGCATTGAGTAGCATTACTCTTAGTTTCTTATCCCTTGTGATAACTATGGAGGTGGGTTTGTCTTTTGAGCCTTGCCTAAAAAGGCACTATGGGGGCAGCAAGAGCCTTTGCCAATATCTGAAAGCCCAGGGGTAACAGGTGCAAGCCGTCCCTAGTGAAGCATCGTGGCTTGTCGAGCATGTCATCCCAGGCTGACAGGCATTGGATCCCCTTTGAATGACACCAATACTTAAGCCAATTGTTGAAATTGATCATCTTGTCTTCATATTGTGGCATCATTCTTGGTGAGGGTAAGATGCTACTCAAGGTCAGGGTCATACCGGCCTGGGCCACATGCTCAGAGAGCTCCTCAGTCCAGGGAGGTACGTCTCAGGTCATTCACACCAGCATGGACAATGACTGAGTCATATTTGTACTTGCCTTGGAGAGACCTGAGTGCTTGTGTTATGTGACGGATCCTAGCCCCCGACAGGCAGCTCACCGTGACCTTCTCCTTGTTCAGCCTGGTGAGCGGGACATCAGTGTGCCTGACGATAGAGTCACCTATTACAAGTGTATCAGGTGTGTTGTTTAGCCTTAAGGGCTGTGACTGTTCGGCACACTGGCTTTGTGAACTATGTGTTGCACGTGTTTTGTTTTGGGGTAGCGATTGCTTGGGTGTCTGCTTTGGAGGTCTCTGCTGCTTAGGCAGATTTTTATTTATCCTGTCTCAAAGAAGTCCATCAAGTTCAAGAGGCAAGATCTCCCTTTAACAAAGCCAAACTGGGTTAGGTCGAGCATTTGGAGTTCTCCTATATTTTGGTGATAAGGTCCATGATTATTCTTTCCATAGCCTTGCAGATTAGGCTGGTCAGGCTTATGAGTCTATAGTTCTCAAGGTCTGTGGAGGCACCTCCTTTATGTAACGGAATGATGGTTGCTGTTTTCCATTCAGCATACAAATCCAGTGTTTAGACTGTGGTTAAAAAGAGTACTCAGTAGTGCAGCTGGTTCCTGTTTTAATCCACTTAGAATGCAGCCTAGGATATTATTAGGGCCCACAAAGGCTGTGTTTTTGGCTTTGCAGAGAGCATTTATGACCTAATCTTTAAAGATACTAGGTGGAGGGCAGGTGGTAGTAATGATTTGGGGATATATGGCAGGGACAGTGGGGAGAAGTTTTCACTGAATCTGTCAGCTAGCAGGTTGGCTATTTCTGTGGGCTCAGTATATGTGGTACCATTACCAGTTCTTCCCGATCTGGGTTTTCCTTTAAGGTTTCTCATGTAGCTATAGAAGGCTTTATGGTTATCCTTAGTGAAGGAGGCTAATTTGGATTCATA
Organism: Protopterus annectens; assembly: GCF_019279795.1. Taxonomy (NCBI): domain Eukaryota; kingdom Metazoa; phylum Chordata; order Ceratodontiformes; family Protopteridae; genus Protopterus; species Protopterus annectens. The sequence goes on along the minus strand of NC_056726.1, from coordinate 1,610,097,537 downwards.
GTTAGATTTAGAATGCCTTACGAGTCGAGAAGGGAATGTTTTCAATTCAGAGACCATTCCTTCCTACTCTTGGGCAGCAACTTCTTTCTCTTACTGTGCAACCTGTTAATGGCAGATGTACACCAGGCAGGCGTGTTCTTTCTTGAGGATTTTGTTTTGATCCTATTGGGAACGGCTGAGTCAATACATTTGTATAGATGCTTATACAAGGCATTGGTGTAAATCCTAGTATAAGTGTCCATGCCACCCATGTCATCAGTGAGGGCAGGGACTATGAAGCTATTAATGCCATCACATATTAGGTTGTAATTGCCTTTGGAGAAGATTTTTAGTCTAGTTGCTGCTAATGGGGGGGGGGGGTCAGAGATTATTGTTACTTCTAATGAGAATGATTTATGATCAAACCTCACTATGGAGGTACACACACATAGGGTGGTGCAATGATCACCCATGTTAGTGAGCACCTGATCCAGAATGTTTGGGCCCCTTGTAGGGGTGTCAACCAACTGGTCCAGGGCATCGTAGTTGATGAAGTCCAAGAACCTTTGGGTAAGTGTGTTAGTACATGTATAATTTACCCAATCTACGGATGGGTAGTTGAAGTCACCTAAAACCAGGGTGTTTGGTTGAATCTTGAGCGATTCAAGTAGATCCAAATATGCTGTGTGGATATTCTGGTTCATGGAGTGGCTCCTATAACTGGCAATAACTTGAAGAGGGTTCTTACCTACAGTCATTTGGACCTAGACTACTTCAAGGGAATCATTTTGTTTACCCATTCTAGAGGTGCATTTATCCTTGATGAATATTGATACTCCACCTACTTTAGATCTCACACTTTCAGTTTGTGGTCTGACTGCATGGAAGGCATTATAACCTGTTCGGCCTTAAACCAAGTCTCTGTGACTGCACAAATGATAGCATCTTCTAAGGTGAGGGCTACTTCCAGTGAGTGCAGTTTTAGGTTTAGACTCCTAGCGTTTAGCAGCATAACCCTGAGGTTGCTATTTGAAGATATTTTTAAGTCAGGAATTTTGTTGTTATGACATTGCCTAAAAAAGGCAGTATGGGGGAGGCAAGAATCTTTGCCAGTAACCAAAATCCCAGAGGTGACAGATGAAGACCATCATCCCAGGCAGCTCCTCAGTCCAGGGTGTGTTATCAGGCAGCTCACCGTGGTGCCTGACGATAGAGTCACCTATTACAAGTGTATCAGGTGTGTTGTTTAGCCTTAAGGGCTGTGACTGTTCGGCACACTGGCTTTGTGAACTATGTGTTGCACGTTTGTTTTGGGGTAGCGATTGCTTGGGTGTCTGCTTTGAGGTCTCTGCTGCTTAGGCAGATTTTATTTATCCTGTCTCAAAGAAGTCCATCAAGTTCAAGAGGCAAGATCTCCTTTAACAAAGCCAAACTGGATTAGGTCGAGCATTTGGAGTTCTCCTATATTTTGGTGATAAGGTCCATGATTATTCTTTCCATAGCCTTGCAGATTAGGCTGGTCAGGCTTATGAGTCTATAGTTCTCAAGGTCTGTGAGGCACCTTTATGTAACGGAATGATGGTTGCTGTTTTCCATTCAGCATACAAATCCAGTGTTTAGACTGTGGTTAAAAAGAGTACTCAGTAGTGCAGCTGGTTCCTGTTTTAATCCACTTAGAATGCAGCCTAGGATATTATTAGGGCCCACAAAGGCTGTGTTTTTGGCTTTGCAGAGCATTTATGACCTAATCTTTAAAGATACTGTTGGCTATTTCTGTGGGCTCAGTATATGTGGTACCATTGCCAGTTCTTCCCGATCTGGGTTTTCCTTTAAGGTTTCTCATGTAGCTATAGAAGGCTTTATGGTTATCCTTAGTGAAGGAGGCTAATTTGGATTCATAGTTAGATTTAGAATGCCTTACGAGTCGAGAAGGAATGTTTTCAATTCAGAGACCATTTTCTTGAGGATTTTGTTTTGATCCTATTGGGAACGGCTGAGTCAATACATTTGTATAGATGCTTATACAAGGCATTGGTGTAAATCCTAGTATAAGTGTCCATGCCATCCATGTCATCAGTGAGGGCAGGGACTATGAAGCTATTAATGCCATCACATATTAGGTTGTAATTGCCTTTGGAGAAGATTTTTAGTCTAGTTGCTGCTAATGGGGGGGGGGGTCAGAGATTATTGTTACTTCTAATGAGAATGATTTATGATCAAACCTCACTATGGTGGTACACACACATATGGTGCAATGATCACCATGTTAGTGAGCACCTGATCCAGAATGTTTGGGCCCCTTGTAGGGGTGTCAACCAACTGGTCCAGGGCATCGTAGTTGATGAAGTCCAAGAACCTTTGGGTAAGTGTGTTAGTACATGTATAATTTACCCAATCTACGGATGGGTAGTTGAAGTCACCTAAAACCAGGGTGTTTGGTTGAATCTTGAGCGATTCAAGTAGATCCAAATATGCTGTGTGGATATTCTGGTTCATGGAGTGGCTCCTATAACTGGCAATAACTTGAAGAGGGTTCTTACCTACAGTCATTTGGACCTAGACTACTTCAAGGGAATCATTTTGTTTACCCATTCTAGAGGTGCATTTATCCTTGATGAATATTGATACTCCACCTACTTTAGATCTCACACTTTCAGTTTGTGGTCTGACTGCATGGAAGGCATTATAACCTGTTCGGCCTTAAACCAAGTCTCTGTGACTGCACAAATGATAGCATCTTCTAAGGTGAGGGCTACTTCCAGTGAGTGCAGTTTTAGGTTTAGACTCAGCATAACCCTGAGGTTGCTATTTGAAGATATTTTTAAGTCAGGAATTTTGTTGTTATGACATTGCCTAAAAAAGGCAGTATGGGGGAGGCAAGAATCTTTGCCAGTAACCAAAATCCCAGAGGTGACAGATGAAGACCATCACGATATATACCCAAGCAGAGCTCCACGTGGTCCTGCAGAGGGGTCCTGGCAACAGAGAACTGAAAGAAGCGACCACTTTCCTGATTTAAGTATTTTTTGGCTTTTTTATCTGCATTGTCCTCTCTGGCTTTCATTTAATTAGATATAACTGTTTTTGTGTCTATCTGCTGAATTCTAAAGTATCTGCACTTAAAAGTAGCATTTTGGTCGACTCTGGTCGAATAATACTGTTTTTTTGCTAATTTAATTGCTGAGGCTGCTCACTAAAGTGTGCTAGCCTGTGTAAATCGATTTTACTGTTTGCCTAACTGCATTTCTGTGTGCTTTCCTAAAAACAAAAACAAAAAAATACTCCTTGTTTTCCGCCTTTGCTCGACTAGTTAAGACCAGTATACAGGCTTTGCTGTATTCTGGGCTGTGTGTAGTTCCTGTGTTGGCCATTGCCTTACTTGGATAGAAGGAAGTTTCTGAGCTCACCAGTGGGAGTGGGGAGCCTTGAGCAGCGTATCTGTCCCTGGGGGAAGTGACCTCAGCACTTGAGCTGTAAATCATTGGTTGCCTTGGACCATTTCTAGCTCTTTTCAAGTTCCCTGTATAAAAATCCGCCTCAGGGCGTTTTTTTTGGCTATATACCCAAGCAGAGCTGCACGTGGTCCTGCAGAGGGGTCCTGGCAACAGAGAACTGAAAGAAGCGACCACTTTCCTGATTTAAGTATTTTTTGGCTTTTTTTATCTGCATTGTCCTCACTGGCTTTCATTTAATTAGATATAACTGTTTTTGTGTCTATCTGCTGAATTCTAAAGTATCTGCACTTAAAAGTAGCATTTTGGTCGACTCTGGTCGAATAATACTGTTTTTTGCTAATTTAATTGCTGAGGCTGCTCACTAAAGTGTGCTAGCCTGTGTAAATCGATTTTACTGTTTGCCTAACTGCATTTCTGTGTGCTTTCCTAAAAAAAACAAAAAAATACTCCTTGTTTTCCGCCTTTGCTCGACTAGTTAAGACCAGTATACAGGCTTTGCTGTATTCTGGGCTGTGTGTAGTTCCTGTGTTGGCCATTGCCTTACTTGGATAGAAGGAAGTTTCTGAGCTCACCAGTGGGAGTGGAGAGCCTTGAGCAGCCTATCTGTCCCTGGGGGAAGTGACCTCAGCACTTGAGCTGTAAATCATTGGTTGCCTTGGACCATTTCTAGCTCTTTTCAAGTTCCCTGTATAAAAATCTGCCTCAGGGCATTTTGCGCTTTTGCGGTTGAGCCCTAAGCAGCAGCGGTTATACAGGTTTAAACTATTTCTGGCTCCGCCAAGTCTGCTCTTCAATTTTTCCCTTAGAAGCTCTACTCAGTCTATTTAGCTGTATATATTAGCACTTGTTTTCGGAACTTCTATCCTTAGCACTCATAATAAAACAAGCACTCTTACCCTAAAGTAAGCACTACAGGCATCCACTACCCCCTGTGAATACCCACTTCCCTTAAAGGCACAACACTCCTTATAATATTCTAGTATGTCGAGTGGTAGACCACTAGCATGCTCTCTTGTTCAGCTGGTTAATCTGGGAATCTTAAGACAATGTTACAATTGTCTCATGTACACAGACAACCCTCTCCTCCTTCCTACTAACACATATACTTGTGAGAGATGCAACTATATAGCCAGACTGGAGGCTGAACTCTCTCAACTCAGGACTGGCAAGACCAGACAGGAGGAGATGGTACCCACACCCAAAGCAAAACCAGTCGCACATAAAACCACCACTACTACAAACCAAACACATAAGAACACAAAGACATACTGGAGGCTCTTATAAAAACTTACTAAAACAACAGAGGCCTCCAAAGCAGACACCCAGAAATACACCCCACAAAACGCAACACCTACAACACATACCTCAAGCAACAGGTGTGTCACACAATCACAGCCCCTAAGGCAAAATACTATGCCAGAGACATTAGTAATAGGTGACTCTATAGTCAGACACACCGACGTTCCACTTACCAGGCTGAATAAGGAGAGGGTAACAGTGAGCTGCCTATCGGGGCCTAGGATCCGCCACATTACACACGCACTCAGGTCACTCCAAAGCAAGTACAAGTATGATTCAGTCATTGTCCATGCGGGTGTGAATGACCTGAGACGCACTCTCCCTGGACTACATGAAAAGAGACATTGAGGAGCTCTCCGATTATGTAGCCCAGACTGGTATGACCCTGACCCTGAGCAGCATCCTGCCTTCACCAAGAATGATGCCTCAGTACAAAGACAAAATGATCAGTTTTAACAATTGGCTTAATCACTGGTGTCATTCTAGGGGATACAATGTCTGTCAGCCTGGGATGACATGCTGGACAAGCCACGTTGTTTCATAAGGGATGGCTTGCACCTGTCACCACTGGGCTTCCGGATACTGGCCAAGGCTCTTGCCACCCCATAGTGCCTTTTTAGGCAATGCTCAAAGGAGAAATCAACCTCCATAAAAACAAAATGGAAAAAAATTAAGGGTAATGCTGCTCAACGCCAGAAGTCTAAATCTCAAGAAGCAGGCACTCGAAGCACTTCTCAGTATGGAGAACATCGAAGTCTGTGCAGTAACTGAAACCTGGTTCAAGGCTCCTGAGAGCACTCCAGCGCTACCAGGCTATACCTCATATCATGCGTTTCGACCTCAAGTTCCAGGCCGAACCACAAAGGGAGGGGAGTGTCCATTTTCATAAAGGACACCTACACCTCTCGATTGGTGGCTACCCATGAAGCATCAGAAACCATACAAGTTTTACTCACCATAGGCAAAACTGCCATACAACTGGTCGCATGTTATAGAACTCCTCCCAATCCCAGGAATCCCATCAAGCATTCCTGAAAACACTGGAGGATATGAATGTCACACCAAACACCATCATATTGGGTGACTTCAACTACCCCAACATAGACTGGGCCCACTATTCTAGCCCTAACACCCTAGCCCAAAGATTCCTGGAATTCATAAACTCAAATGCTATGGAGCAACTGGTCACTTCTCCTACGAGGAGAGATAATATACTTGACCTGATTATCACAAACATGGGGTCCAAATGCTCTGCACCGGATATAAACCCCTCACTAGTAAGATCTGATCATAAACTGATCACGTTGGATGTACATATCCCTCCCCACCCCCAGTACAAAAGGACTACAGTGAAAAACTTTTCAAAAGCTGACTTTGCGCTCCTCAAGTCAGAAATGATATCCTTTAAGCCTACTGGGTTAATGGAAACCACATCCCAAAATGCTGAATCCTTCACAAAAGCCTTCTACGGACATCTCCAAGAATGCATGGATCAAGCAATCCCAACTAAAACCAAGACCCTCTCCACCAAGGGAAAATGCCCGGTTTGGTGGACCCCGGCTATAAACAAACTGTACAACAAAAGAAGGAAGCTACTGCAGGACAAAGCCAAATCCCACAAGGGAAAGGCTTCCCTGATCAGCACAAGTAAAAAACTACGTTCTCTCATAAAACATCTAAAGCAAACTTTGAGAAAAAGATTGCCAAGGATACCAAAGACAATCACAAGGCCTTCTTCAATTATGTCAGAACCTTGGGAGGGAATTCTCAGATATGCTCTGAGCTAGTACACAATGACAAAAAATTCACTGACCCTACCGACATTGCCAACATTCTGGCAGATAGGTTCAGTACAAATTTCTCCCCTCTCACCCCTAAAGATGAAGTAATTATCCCTGCTGAATGTAACCTACCTGTCATCACAGACATACAGGTGAAATCAGCACTCAACAAGGCAAAAACACAGCATCTATGGGACTCGATGGTATCCCGGTTGCGTGTTACGTGAACTTCATGATGAAATAAACCCGCCCGTAAGAACTCTATTCAATCTTAGCTTCACTACAGGATATGTACCTGAACACTGGCGCACAGCAACAGTGGTCCCACTCCACAAAGGGGCAAATTCTACTGACCCTGGTAACTACCGCCCCATAAGTTTGACCAGCCTGGTCTGTAAGGCTATGGAAAGAATCATCATGGAACTCATAAATGGCGACATTGGGGATCTGCAGACCCTTGATCCCACACAGTTCGGTTTTGTAAAAGGCAGATCCTGCCTCTTAAACCTGGTTGACTTCTTCGAGACAGTCACTAGTGCCATCGATGAGGGCAAGGCTGTCCACACTGCCTACTTGGACTTGGCTAAGGCCTTTGACACGATACCACACTCTGGCATCATTGACAAGCTCAGCAGCCTAAATGTAAATCCATATGTCACAAGATGGGTAGCAAACTGGCTAAAAAAACAGAACCCATAAGGTTAAAATTGCTGGAGCCATGTCAGACTCAAAACCAGTCACAAGTGGTGTCCCACAGGGCTCAGTCTTGGGTCCACTCCTATTCGGCATTTACTTCTCAGATGTGAAAGCAAATATGGAAGGATTATGGCTGACAAAGTTTGCAGATGACTGCAAACTGGGTGCCATAGTTGATTCACCTGCTGACACACACATCCTACAGAAAGGTCTCACTGAAACGGATAACTGGTGCCGGAATCATGGCCTCAAACTTAACGCCAAAAATGTATAGTCATCCCATTTGGGAAAAACAAAGTACCCACAAATTATCACGTAGACAATAACCCACTGAATACGGAAGAAGTAATCAGAGACCTGGGGACTCAAGTCGATAGTGACCTCTCCTTTGACAACCATGTTGCCAAAGTGGTCAGAAAGACATTCTACCTTGCCCATCTCATCATGAAGGGATTCTCATCCAGATCAAAGGAGGTCATTGTACCTCTATATTCCTCCCTTGTCAGGCCCATGATTGAATATAATGCTCCATTTGGGATGTATCTCACCCGGCACATGCAACAACTGGAAAGACCCCAGAAGTACCTCACCAAGAGGATCATAGGTCTCAAACATGTGCCTTATCCAGCTAGATTAAAGAAACTCCAGCTCTATTCAGTAGCATACCGCCTGCTCAGAGGTGATTTGTGCCTAACATACAGGGCCATGTCCAACCAGGAATTGATGGACATGCTCCATCTCAAAAAATCCAAATCCACCAGAACCACACGAGCTAAAGATTTCAACCTTTGCACAAATATGAATAGGACATGCTGGAGGGATAGATTCATAACACAGAGGTTACCCATACTCTGGAACAAAATCCCAGTTCATGTGAGACAGAGCCCTTCATTGGCACTGTTCAAGAAAAATCTCGAGGCATGGATGGGAGATCGCAAGTTTACCCCGGGAGTCACCTCAGTGTCACTACTAGACAGAGGTATAGTTTACTAAATAATGGGGTCCCACATGTGTCACTACTAGAGAGGCGCAACTATATAGTATGGGGTGGCGTAAAGCCACATCACTGTTGGCTAGGCTTATAAATGCCCCCGGGCAGATAGCCTAGTACACTACTATGAAACTATGAAACTGGCAAAGCAGAGTGGTCTATCTACCATGTCATCCCAGGCTGACAGGTACTGGATTCTCTTAGAATGACACCAGAAACTAAGCCAATTGTTAAAGTCATTAATTTTTGTTTATATTGTGGTATCATCTTAGGTGAAGGTAGTATGCTGCTCAAGGCTAGGGACATACCTGCTTGTGACACATATTCAGAGAGATCAGTCATGTCTCTCTTCATATAATCCAGTGAGGTATGTCTCAGGTCATTCACACCAACATGAACTATGACGGAGTCATAATGGTACTTGCTGTGGAGAGACTTGAGTGCATGTGTGATCTGAAAGATCCTGGCACCTGAAAGACAACTGACCCTAACCTTCTCCTTGTCCAGCCTGGTGAGTGGGACATCTGTCTGTCTCACTATAGAGTCACCTATAACCAGAAATTTGGTCTAGATGTGCTTTGCCTTCTGGGCTTGTTTGTGATACACTTGTGCTTGTGGTTTTATGTGTATTGAGTGCTGTAGATACTGTATTAGGTGTAGCACATTTGTGTTACAGAGGTCTGTGGTGTTTAGGTAAATTTCTGGTGAGTACCTTCACGTATGATGGTTCATGTGTTGAGAGCATGATTTGTGTAGAAGGTGTAGTATGTGGGCTGACAACCTGTTCAGTGTCACTGTTTTGTGAATGAGACAGCAAGGATTCCAAATTCCTAGTGTACATGCGTCTCTCATGAATTGAGCTTGAGTGGTTTAGGAGTAGTGGGTTGTCAGTGTATCTGAGGCAGTTGCTACAGTGTCTCATGATACCTATGTCAATCAGGCTGGCAGGAGAACTGGAGGAGAACTGACTATCCATAATACTGGGTGTAAATTTGCTTACTTTAATGAGGAAGGATGTGGTTTAATTGGGGGCTTAATGCTAGGTCTATAATGTTGGGGCCGTCATAGGGAACAAGACTATTAGGGATTAAGAGATGTCAGTTAAAGTGGAAAATGCTGTAGAAAGTCCAGCAGAGCTGGTCTCTGAGGAGCTAAGCTTAATTTAAGGGACTCCTCAGTTGAAGCACAGACAGCTTCTAAGGGAAAGTAAATCTGCTTTAGCTTTTGCATCTATAACCTCCAATGGATAACTCCACTGTGTCCTGTTGAGTGGAGGTGTGTTACACACAAACAGATGCGTCTGATTGCTCTGCTGAAGACAGTAGAGCAGAGGCTGGTCGCCAAACTCTGGGGAGCTGTGATAAAACAGGTGCAAACCCACACAAACAGGGGCTTATGAAGTAACTGTGGGAACCCTTTTTTAAAATAAGTTAAGCAATTTTCAAACAAGCTGACCAATGTAAATGCTCAATACTGAGCCTTATTCCAACAATCTCCAACTCAAATGGGTCTTTTGCTACACAGTTCTGCTACAAGGGTGCAGGGGGCCCTCTTAATATAAGATGGCTGGTTTTAACACTCAGATAATGGCAAACGGTTTAGATTCAGCAAATCGGAATCTATCCTGTGCTATAAAATACACAAGTACTAGAAAATACAAAGTGCAGGATAAACAGTCTCAAACAGCAAACTGCTGAAACGATGAAATAGCAAAAACAGTTAAAATAGCTAAAAAACAGTTAAAAGTAGGTGCCGCATACCTCTCAACTGTACAGATTTTCCCAGAATGTCCAAATTTTTGCCTCATATTTTTGGCCTATTTTTCATAAAATTGGGGTTTTCTGGCAAATTTGTGACAAATCATTAATGAATGAATTTAGAAAATAATGACAGACATTTGAGTTTCAGACTTTATGTCCTTCAGAAAATCCATGCTATTGCAAAACCTATTATTCTATCAACTTTCTAAGTTTGTAAAAGTGATATTTAAAAATTGCCTCTATTTTTGGACCTTTGTCCCACTTTTATTTATAGCTTTGTCCAGATTTCTTGCTCTAAGAGGTTGAGAGGTATGGTAGGTGGCAATTCAGTAATACACAGTTTAAAAGTGCAGTACAGTGAATAAAAATAACTTATTTTTCTGTAGATTTTAAAGGATGCCTTGGATTTCATTTGGATTCACTCCAGAGACCAGAGAGAGAGCACACCAGTCCTAGAGCAGCTCCTGTAAACTGAGAACAGGCCCCTGCAAATTTGCTGCCTAAATACAAGCACAGGCGCCAGAAGCTGTTGAAGACTGTCCCCCCCCCCCCAGTGGCAGAGGGGCAGAGGGTGAGAGGGGCACTTAGTGATCTAAAAAGGGCAGTTTTTTTTATAACTATAGGTTCACATGGAGGACATTAAGCTTAGCCAATTCCCTTTTGGTGCTTGAATTAACATTTTCTGATTGGTCTTAACTATCCCATGGCTGATAATTGTATATTAGCCCTAGTGAGAATAACTGTGATCATACCATAGAAAATTTGAGGGGACCCATGTAAGGGATGCAGCTTTAGGAACTGCCTCTATCCATTAGTGGCATGAGGGGCAATCCCGGAGTACATTTTATATTACCCATCCTTAGATCCAAGTTGCATTTGAATATGGACAGATGAGCTTTGTTTTATTTTTACGGATAGTCTGTTCTGGAACAGTGGTAGTCTCTGTGATATATATATATCCATCTCGCCACAACATTCAGTTTAGATACCTGGACTGAGTATTTCTGATGCCATTTGACTTGCTGATGTTCAGTAGGTCCATCTGTATTAGATCGGAGGATGCCTTGTATGCCAAACATGTCACCTCTAAGCACTATGTAGGATATGAGTATAGTAATAAATCTTTAAGGTGGTCCATGCAAGACCTATTGTTTAGGACTTGTATCCTTATAGTAAGGTATCTCTGAAGGTATTCCAGTTGTTGCATGGCGCTGGACAGATACATGCCAAAGTGGGCATTATACAAAATGATTGACCTAACGAGAGCTTTGTAAAGGGTGACAACAACATCTCTAGATCTAGTCACAATCAATTTGTTTATAAGCTGTGCAATATAGAAAGGCTTTCTTATAACTCTGGGCATATGTTGGTCAAATGTTAGGTCACTGTAAACACAAGTTCCCAAATGCCAAATAACTGGGTCAGTTCTCAGAGGGTATTGTCATGATTTTGACACCAGTTATTATTTGGGACAAACCTTCCTGCATGGTGGTTAAGTCATGTGGGGATTCAATAACTGCTCCTAGCTTGCAGTCATCTCAAACTTAGCTAGCCAAAGCCCTTTGGTATTTCCATTTACTATTGAGATGCATATATCAAACAGAAAAAGTCTCAGCACCAAACCCTGGGGGACTCCATTGGTGATTGGTCTCTTCCCCTATTTTGATCTCCTGCATCCTGTGAGCAAGTTGGCAATCCATCTAGTGAAGCAAGTGTTTGCTTCTACATTAGTCATCTTTTGTACTCCACCTGAGTAGGGGATTGTGTCAAAAGGCTTGGCCAGGTCAAGGTAATGCGGTGTGAACTGTTTTACCTTCATCCACTGATTTGGTAACAAGAGTAAAGCTTAAAATTTTCCCATGATTTTGAGCCTTCAACACTTTCCTCTGGGCTATTTTCAAACACATTTTAGGGCCATGCATACATGTATGCATTCTTTGATTCACCTTCCTGATTATATTAAATTATATTCCTTGTATAATACAGTACCAGTTGTTAGAATGTGTTTTAAATTAGTAGTTTTGAACAGTCATCTAGTAAGCAATGAAACAAAATGTATGAACCAATAATGACAAAACTACCCATTTCAGAAAATTTCAACCATAAAAGGCCACTCAAACTTCTGTCATTACATTTATTTATTTTTTTATTTTTTTTTATTTTACATTTGTTGACCGGGCTAGTCTAACTGGATACATGTCCATTTTCAGTAGAGGCCTGGGGAGAAAAGCTCCAAGCATAGGCAACAACATAACTTACTGCATAACATACAATTTATACAATAATAAGATAATAGTAGAACATTGCTGAGATTCTAAATATGGAAAAATTTATACAGAGTCCATTTTTTTTGTAAAGCTAATATAAAGATTCTTATAAAGTAGTAAAAAGGGAAACTTGTTAGATACTAGTGGGATGTTAAATTACAATAAACCAATATCAGTAAATATGCAAAATCTCTGCAGAAGTAAGTTATCTAAATAATTCCACATTTAAGGGATCTCTAACTAATGAAGAGGCTGCTGCTAGGAAACAACTTTCTATTTCATTGTTTCATCTACAAATAAAGTGTCTGCTGCCCTTGAAGAATAAGTTGCCTATGTTACATTAAAAATGATAAGCTAGTAATATTGCATTAGGGAATGGATGGCAGACTGATAACAGGCTCATAGTTATTGGGTAACTCCTCCAAAGGAGGACATTCACAGGACTGCAGCACCCACTCTCTTTAAATTACAACACAGTACAGAATCAGTGATCCATCTGCATACTGTGGAAGTAGAACCCACAGCCTTTTGCATCAAAAGTAAAGCTACTACCTGTTGTGCTACTAACAATACAAACAGACTTGGAATAAGCAGCACTAAATTTATCTTTCCCTGAAGCTCTCAGCTCCTTGTAAAGCTTTTTATTTATTTAACATTTGTTTACCAAGTCCAACTTGGAACAAAGACAGCACAGCCCAGGGAGAAATGCTCCAGACGCATGTATTTGTAACATGGGAGAAAAACAGAGCACCCAGCAGAAACCCACACAAACACAGGGAGGACATAGAGACTCCACACAGAAGGCACCCCAGCCAAGAATCAAACCAGAGAACCTCTTACTGTGAGACAACAACAACAGTACCAATGCATTATACACATAACACAACTAAACCTCTCAATTTCACAGCAGAACAAATGTGGAAAAAGCCAAAATGTATTTTTTTGGGGGGGGGGGGCAAAGGCCCAAAACCAGGGAAACATTTTAAATATTGCTTGTATAATCTTAAAGATAGGAAGACTGAAACTTAAAAGGCTATCACTATTTAGTGAATTCTGTTCTCACTGATTTGCCACAAAACCACAAATTTTAACTTTAACAAGTGGTGGTGTGGGTTTAAACCTGGGTAATTCTAACCACCAGTTATAAGTAACTGGGGCATTTTACACACACACACACACACACACACACACACACACACACACACACACACACACACACACACAAACACACACGCACAAACGCACACACTCATGCACTAAGTTAAGCCACACATACACACGCGCGTGCAAAGTTAAGACACACACACATGCGCTAAGTTAAGCCACACACAGGCTAAGTTAAGCCACACACATCTGGCGCCTATGAATACAAGCTAAGTTAAGCCACACACACACACAATCTGGTGCCTATGAATACAAGCTAAGTTAAGCCACACACATCTGGCACCTATGAATATAAGCTAAGTTAAGCCACACACATCTGGCACCTATGAATGCAAGCTAAGTTAAGCCACACACATCTGGTGCCTATGAATACAAGCTAAGTTAAGCCACACACACACACACACACACACACACACACACACACACACACACACACACACACACACACACACACACACACACACACACACACACAATCTGGTGCCTATGAATACAAGCTAAGTTAAGCCACACACATCTGGCACCTATGAATACAAGCTAAGTTAAGCCACACACATCTGGCACCTATGAATACAAGCTAAGTTAAGCCACACACATCTGGTGCCTATGAATACAAGTTAAGTTAAGCCATACACACACACAATCTGGTGCCTATGAATACAAGCTAAGTTAAGCTACACATATCTGGTGCCTATGAATACAAGCTAAGTTAAGCCACACACATCTGGTGCCTATGAAAACAAGCTAAGTTAACTCACATACATCTGGTGCCTATGAATACAAGCTAAGTTAAGCAATGATAATGCCAAACAGTCTAGATTCAGCAAATATTAATCTAGTCTATGCTAGAAAGTACGCAAGTGCTAGAAAATACAAAGTGCAGGAAAACAGTTTTAAATAGCAAACAGTGAAACAGCAAAACAGTTAAAACTGCTAACAATAGGTAAAAGTAGGCAGCAATTTTCTAACTGGGTTAGTCTGACTGGGTTACAGAGCCCTTTTTCACTGGAGGCCCAAGGAGAAAAGCTCCACAGATAAACAGATGCAAAAACAAAACATCATACAATATTAACATGCACGTGTATATACACAGGAGAAACATAATACAACGTATTAATGAAAATGTTAGAATACAAGAGGAATATTGAGTGTTTAAACAGCCATGATACACATTAAGTATATAAATTATAATATAAAAAGTTAGATTTTATCTAACAGTTACCATCAGAGAGAAATTCAAGGTTGGCTGAATATCATAAAGACCGTAAATGAGTAGTTGTGGTAAAGTGTGACAGTTGAGAGGGGAGGGGAAGAGGAGAGGAAGTAGTTTAGGTGAGAGTGGGACAAGGACAAGTCCAGGAATTAGTAAATAAATCCTTTAGAAGTTTTTTCAGTAATACATAGTTTAAGAGTTCAGTACAGTGAAAAAAAATACTTATTTTTTTTGTAGATTTAAAAGGATACCTTGGATTTCATTTGGATTCACTCCAAAGATCAGAGAGAGAACACACCAGTCCTAGAGCAGCTCCTGTAAATTTCTTCTTTACACCTCTTTATTGCAGGACTGTCAAGCCCTCCCGTCCTGCACTCCTCAATCTCAGGGATAATACCCCACACCACTGGACCTATATAGACCACATTTGAGACTGTCACACCTTAGAGAAAAGGGAGTATTCCAACAAATAGTAATCATGGAATTAGTGCATGTAAATATTGATTTCCGTCATTCAGCAACCACATTATGAGACTCACCAATGGAAGCCTGACCCTTCAAATGGTTAGTCTCAAACAATCCATGTAAGGAGCACACCAGACATTGTAGGCATGCCGTTCTGATGCAATCTTGTTCCCAGAGTTAGAAGCAGAATTTCTATTGATTTTTTTTTTTTTTTTTTTTTAAGAAATGTGTATAGACATAGTGCCATGCCTGATGGCTTCTACAGTTTTTCATTTATATAAGTGAAGTATGGAAGAGAAAAATCATGTTTCAAATCCACATATGCTTGCTGGAAGTAAAATAGCAAGTCTGAGTTTGAATTGTTCCAGAATACATGGTTAAATTTATTACTACAGAAATTTACATTACCACAACATGAAAAATAATGGTGCAATCTCTATTAAATATGCAAAAAATCCTTATCCTGTAGACTTCAGCTACACAGATAGAAATTTGAGGTTAATTTATACTGGTGTCCATTAATTTTTTTTCTATAAGGAGAATAAAAGATTCAGAGTCACAAGCATAGTCTCTTATAACAATATTATTTTCTGAGTGTCACAATATTCCAGACACTTTCCAAAAGTACAGCTCTGTTAATAACATATTCTTTCTATAGAATTATGTCATTTAGATGTTTGTTTTATTTCAATAAAACTATATATCAATGGTCATCCCTTTGATTTGATGTTGCCCTGTGCCAGTCTCAAGTTATGTTCCCCTGGCTGGTTCAATCACAGATCGAGTTCCTGCTTGCATTGACACAGCCTTCCCTACAGCACATGCCTTTGCCCTCAGGCACTGCCAATTCCAATTCTTATATTTTTTAAATACACTACTCCAAAACTGTAAAATTTTCATACCAGTCTCCTGGTAAAACTTCTTCCTGCTTTGGTTCAGACTTACAGACACTGGCCCATGGCCCACACCCACAGCAACATAGCTACCACGTAGCCCCTCTAATCCAAGGGTGTAGTCATGCAGACTTTCTGTTCTCTACTGAGTCACTTTTTTTTTTACTAGCATCACATCGACATGGCCTTTTTTCAGTGTATTATTATATCTACAACTGTCTAAGTGAATGCCCTTAACAACAGCTAAAATATTACTAATCAAAAAACAATATTGTTAATAGATTTAGAGCGAACAGCTGAAAATATTACTTACATTTATTAAATGCTTGGTGGACAGCATTTTGAGAAATGTGTCCATTTTTAAGTACCAGGTGTCTTGGGGGGGGGGGGCACCAAGAGCCTGTGAGTACAAAATGGAATTCGGTTGTTACACCCCTGCTCTAATCCATAAATTTAAACTCTGGTTTTAAATGTAATATTTTAACCCATTAGTTTGAAAGCTGCCTCATTACCATGGCAACCGCCAAAGTAAGATAAGCACAACAATCTAATTTCTGACCCCATTAAATGCAATGTTTTTACATACCTCTCAACTGTCCAGATTTTTGCAGAATGTCCAAATTTTTGTTTCCAAATTTTGGTCTGTTCCTCATAGAATTTTGGGTTCTCTGGCAAATCACTAAGATGATCAGAGAAATGAAATGACTAAATAGTGACACAAATTTGAGTTTCAGACTTCAAATCCTTTAGAACATGCATTTTAACACAAACCATCTTATTCTAGCAACTTTCTACGTGTATAAGAGCAATATTTAAAATCTGTCCCTATTTTGGGCTTTTGTCCCCCCATTATGTCAGGCTTTTTCCAGATTTCTTGGGCTAAGAGGTATGCAATTATATGATTCATCAACTAGCTTCCCTTCACCTCCAATAATCCAATAATTGCACACAACTTACCCGCACCTCAAGCCAGAGGTATCACCTCAATCCCTTTGCAAAAATATATTCTGGTATAATTTACTTGGTCTAATTTCATATAAAACCATTTTTCAAACCAAGTCTTTTAACTATAATTAGAAGTTTTTTTGCATCAGATGTTTAACTTGACTCTGCACCTCTGGTTGAGCTAGATTGAATGGTGATTAATGTTTATTTTATTTATTATTGTGTGCATGATTCTTTCAATTCTTATTTTGTAATATACATTCCCCAGGATTCACTAATCTTCCCTGTAAGACTAGATTAGTCTTACACAGAAGCGCCAGTCTAAGAGTATGATGGCAGCACGCCATGCATATTAATAAGGGTGAGCTGCCTCAACTCTAAAGCTTACACGGAGCGTGGACGAGTGTAGGGGGCGTGTTGAACTGCCGAGCAGTCCAAACTTCTATGCCCCTGCAATGAAAAAACTCGAGAAATGTCGACTTACATGAGCGAGTCTGCTCACATGTGTACACCGTAACACTACACTCCTCCATATGTTAAACCACGTACAAATGTAAAAATGAAAAGACATTTTTTTTGTTTTATTTCCGATATAGCTGCCTGTATTTGTGCGTGTTTGCGCGGGTTTGCCCATTGCTTAGCTACAGTTAGCAGCTTAGACACCGAAGAGGATAATAAAAAAAATATATGCAAATTAAGCAAAATAGTGATAGCGTAGTGGTTAGAGCCTTTTCACAAAGAGGAGGCATTCCCGGTTCGAGTCCCACTACTGCACATTCCATTTTCTGTTGGAAATCTGTATACAAAAAATATTTCCTGTCATTTGTTATGGATAAGTTTTGTAAAAAGCATTGAAATGTTAAATGTAGTAGTGAACGAATTATATACATATGAAGGTGAAATGGTTATGCATTCTGAGGCATGAGTACCTTATTTTAAGCAATATATATCTTATATAAAGTACTGCTAAGCACATTTTACCAGTATTGAGCATATTTAAATTAAATTGCTTGCAGCTGCGTTAACTAGCACAATGTCTTTGCACGTAGCTGCACACCACTCCAACCGTAGCTGCGCACCACGCTAACCAGCGCAACCCCGAGCAATGTTGAGCAATATTGAGCAACGTCGAGTAACGTTGAGCAACGTTGGGCAAAGTCGGGCAAAGATGAGCAAATTTGGCTAAACATGGCCACACCTTCATTACTGTACCTTAACCAGTCAGATCTGCCCAGTAGAAAAATAAAAAGCAGTGACAGGGCTCAAACTCAGGATACTGTGCATTATAGTCACAGTACTGAACCACTAAGCCATGACAGCATTTCATAACCATGCACTTTCAACAGACACATATCTATCAAAAGAATTTTAAACATTGCCAACATCAGCTAAGCAAGTGTGCTTACAGCTGAGTTTTTTCAAAACTGGCCAATCCCAAATAAGTGCGAGAAATGAGGCATATTTAAGTTCCACAGGCAGGAATACTTGCTTTAACTGGTTGTAGCTCCCCTCTGCAGTCAGCATGGCCGGTGTTGGAGAAGGCACTCGGTTTAGAGCACAAAGCTGGGGCATTGAGGAGTCCAAAGTAATGGTTTGGCTCCTTGTCCACAATCATGAGGAAAGACTCCTGTGTTGCCAGTACCAGGGTACCCAATATAAAATGGAGACCTGGAACAGTCTTACTTGTGATCTCACCAGTGCCACTGATGAAGAGGTCAGGCACCATTATTCTGACCTGAAGTGACGTAAGAGGATCAACTGGACCAGTGGATCCAGGAATCCTGTGCGATGCCTAATGCCCCAATAATGAGTAAGTAGCCATTGTATTAAGTAGTTAAGAATTGCTATGCTTGTCTATACTATGGATAGGTATGTCTCAATATCACTGCATTTACTTCACAGCTGCAGGTGTCCAGACTATAAATCAGCAAGCCCATGAAGATAGGCTGCAAAGGCTGCATCATCAGGCAGGTTAGTAATTATTCTGCATGTACTATTATATAAAATAAATGAGAGAGCCTTCAAAAAGTGTTTTAACCCAATAAATAAAGGTATAATAATCCTTTAATAAATATATAATTCCTGGAGTGCGTCTGTGCCATTTTCTTTGATATGTTGTTGTACTGTTGAATTCTACAAATAGTAGTGTTGTATTAAGCAGTGTTAACCCACACTTGGGTAGGCCCATATAACGTGGATGAAGGGAGTGCCAGTAGCCTTTATGCATATTTACAGCCCTCAACTGTTGATTCATGCCCAGCATGTACAGGTTAATCTGGCACATGAGTAGCTTGGTATTGTGTTCCCCAGAAATGTCAGTGTGCTGCCAGAAAGGTAGGGAGCTGTTAACATATAACTGATACTTTCACCTGAAAATATCTAGATAATTATATAAAAGTAGAGCTGTCAGTGTATCATCTTAGCAGTAGTGTGTGTGAGCAACTCTCAAAATATGTAGCAGTAACATCTGCATTTTGGACAGTTTGTAAGATACAGCTCATGTATATAATGATCTAGCAAAATCCAATTGCACAATATAAGGACATTAGGTAGTGTAATAATACATGTAAGGGGCATATAACTGCAGTTAATAGGAATGTAGTGAAAACTAGATGGTTATATAAGTTGTTAATTGAGCTATCTTTTTCCACCCTACTGTATGTGCATAAAAAATGCAATTCCACACCTCAATCAGTATGTCTAATCTCAAAACATTTGTTGGGACATATGTCCTATTGGTTTATAAATATTTGTATTTATTTCTATGCATGTGCCACAATATTGGTGGCCTGTTGCCATCAATTCAACCTGCATGCTGTTGTAATGTCCACTATTGTTCTATATATGCATGTGTTATGCTTGCTTTTCAACTGTTGAAAATCTAGTGTGTTGGGTTAATAGGAACACTTCTGCATGTTATAACTAATTGGGAATGCTGTTGACTGTTACTAACCCATATCTTTATTAAACTCTCCAAAACATAGTTCATATGGGAAGGCCAGTCCCAGCAGACCCACCTGTCCCACCTCAGTTGGTCATGCCACCTGGCACCAGCAGGTCCGGTGCCCAGCCTGGGACATCCTCCTCCATTGGCCCTATGCCACCTTTGGGAGGAAGTGCTGCAGGGGATGGGGCTCGACCCCCCCCCCATGCAAGCATGGGCGGAGGAGGGCCACCTATCACCCTTTGAACGGCCCAGGCTGTGGTGCGTAAAGAGATTGAACTTTCTGTTGCAGAAACTCTATGCCAGCTTGAGGCACGAGTGGCACAACTCCCGGGTCAGCCTGCCCCTCCTACACAGCCCCCAGCACAGCCACCCTCTGGGCTGTGAAGGTGCAGTGGTGACTGCCCATGGGTGGGGACTTCAGTCCCACTGTTTCCATCTGGGGCTCATGGGCTTGCGATTTCCAAACATCCCTCCCCGTCAAAGGTGTTCACCCACCACATGTGTCATATACTGTCCCTGTATGTGTCTTGTTTGTCTTGTCTGTTTACCTCCCCAAATATACCTACTACCCCTACCCCACATTTCACTCTCACCTGAAAAAAAAATGGCAATCTGTTCCCAAATAAAAAAAATGACGCCCCATACATAGCTGCCCATTTTGCATACATGTCCACTGGACACATAAAATGTTATTTAATTAGCATTACAACATGCTTTGTTGTCCTCACCCCTCTCTCAGGGGTTGAAGGTTTCATATCTACCTCCAAATTTATTCCATATGCACAGCTGTTGATGTTAAAGAAATGGGCAGCTATGTACCTTCCCTACACCTGTCCTGCATATCCTGAGCTATTTTCTATACTGTCTTTCCTTCTTTGTGCCCCTTTTTCACCACTTTCTTATCTCCCCATTTTTCTTTTCTTTCAAAGAAATGAGCGCAGGGGTTAGTGGGAGTAAGCACTATTAAGCAGTAGTTAGCAGGTTTGTGTGAGTTTGCACTTGTTTGTGCTTAGCTAAGCATTGCTAAGCATCACACAAACCCACTTCCACCTGCTTAAAAGTGCCTTAGTCACTCTGTATGTGAGGGCCCTTGTTCTGCTCAGGAGCAAAATAAAACATTTCTGTCAGTCTAGAATCCCAGACCTTGTACACACTACACAACATGAAGTACCACTAAGCCACAGTAGATATACATCAAGTTGTTGCTTAAATAAATATATCATGTATCAGAATGAGTGAATGTAAAGGAAAAATAGGAATACCATACCACTCAACTTGTTCTGTGGATGTTTACCAACAGTTGTTGTGGGATTACATTACATGACTGTGATAAGAGAAGCAGCCATTCTAGCAGGTAATAATGTTGCACCATCACTTTACAACCCCACACAGTATCACAGCAGGACAAACACTGGCATATCTGTTTAGGGCAGAGGCCATACCTCCCAACTGTCCCTAATTTTCAGGGATGTCCCTGATTTTGAAACAAATTTTAGCTCTGTCCCTCTGAATCCCTCTGGAAATTATTGACTTTGGCCAGAAAGGTGGTGAATTACACAATGAATAATGACAATAATTAAGAGTTAGACACTTCTTTTACTTCAGAAAAGGTGTATCCATTCATATGCTCTGATTCTCTCAATGTCTCAACTTAATGGCACTAATATTTTAAAGATGTCCCTGACTTTTTCTTTACTTTTCCCTGAGTCTCTTCAAATATGTACCTGAGTGGTTGAGAGGTCTGGCAGAGGCAGAAACACAGAGGCATATCAGCCTTTCTGCTGTTACACACTGTGCAAATAGCTTTGAAAGGAGTTTTGGAAGCATACCCTTATGTAGGAATACAACACTGAAATACAAATGGATGTAGCCATGTACTGGTAGCAACCAACTGTAAGAATGCCATTGCTCTATTTCTGAAAAGACCTGTGTGGTGCACAGACAAAAAACAGGCTATTCTCTGGCTGTCATGTGGATAGGTCCATAGTTGGGAGTTACGCAGATAGACTATTTGCCTTGATAAACTATCATGTACACAGCAACCCTGTAAGTCCAGCAAGATAAAATCCACACAATACTACTTACGCTCTCTGTACTTCTGCAACCCTACCCAAATGTAGAATATACCTGTGTGTGCAGGGTCTCCCGAGGATGTAGGTAAGCATACTCACTGTACTGAAATTTGTCCAGTTTTTCTGAACAGCTTGTACTAATGTCAACACTAAAAAAGCACAAACTGTTTAGAACTGAGTAAATGAATATTCACAGTATAGCAGTTCACAAACAATTCTTGTGCCAAAGGAATACATCTCAATAACTAACTTTGTATGGCAGTTCATTGTAAAAGTTGAAAAGAAAGTACATCTTTCCATGTATCTTGGGGTAGCATTTTGAGGGGTGAGTACATTTCTACACTGACAAGTGGGTACTGGAAACAGCAACATTAGGTCTGAGTACAAAATGTAAATCTCTGGCTACACCCCTGGCTTCTGATATAAGACCTATACCAACATTCTGTCTTAAACAATGATGTCTACAGCAAACAAGGATGATCTCCATCTTGGAAAGCTGAAAGGGCCACACCTACATGAGTTAGCAATTTATAGTACTGGGTTGCTATGACAGTGATTACTGCAATTACTACACAGCAGGCTGCATGCAATTAGCAAATGGTGGTCACTAATTGGTGCAGAGGGCATCACATGCTCATGTGCAAATTCCTACAAAAGCAGGCTGCAATCTCTGCCAACAAACTCAATCACTCTATTGCAGAGACTGACAGAGAGAGAGAGACAGAGAGAGAGAGAGAGAGAGACAGAGAAAAGGAAAAAGAAAAAGAAATATTACCAAATCATACAAAGGAAAGGTATGTGACACATATGTATTTACTGGCATGTAGTAGATGTTATTGAAGAATAGTCTACATAATGTGAACCATTCATATGTGGCAGCAGTACTTATTTATGCACAGATGTTCTGCTTAACTATTGCTATGGACAATACTGTGTGTACCTGTGGGCAATGGGACATACCTGTGATTGTATTAGCTCTGGTTTAAGCATTTGGGCTTCAGGCCAGTTATTTTACATTAAGAAGGTTCGTGGTCTGCACTCTTGTGGGAGGAGAGGCTGGACTCTGCCCTTCTGAGCTGGGAATTTCTGGTTAAAGGTTTATAGTGCCTGAATATTTGAACTGTATCTTACTGAAATTGGTACACCTTGTTTGCTGTAGCATAGACTAGATCCAGGCCTGCTGAATCTAGCTTTGTTTGTATGCTTGTTATTTCCCTGGAACGCTAATTCCACCTAAAACGTGGCTTCTCAGCGCTTCTGTGGATCCCTAGTGATATCTGCATTGCTTACTGTACTTATTTCCTTGCTTCACTTGAAGGAAAGTTACTGTTTGTCGTTTTTGCATTTAAGTTACCTGTAACACATTGCACTTGTTACCTGGCACTTGCTCACTAAAGCAATTATAAGTCAGCACTAAAAATTAAAAGCACTACACCCTCGCTCCCCATTGGCCCTTGTTTTCAATTATAAAGGAATTCCCAATATTATTCTTGCATGTGCAAAAGGTCAGTTGTCAATCTCCTCTCCGGTCCAGCTGGTGAATATGGGAATCTTAAGGCAATGTTACAACTGCCTCATGTACACAGACAACCCTCTCCTCCTTCCAACAAATTCCAACACATGTGAGAGATGCAACCATATAGCCAAACTGGAGGTTAAGCTCTCTCAAATCAGTACTGGCATAACCAGTCAGGAGGAGAAGGAAACCACACTCACTACAATTCCAGTCTCACATAGACCTACCACGACAGCAAACCAAACACATAATCACACAAAAACATACTCAGAGGCTCTAAATAAAGATCTGCCTAAGCAGCAGAGACCTCCAAAGCAGACACCCAAGCAATTGCTACCCCAAAACAAAACACGTGCAACACATATCTCACAAAGCCAGTGTGCCGAACAGTCGCAGCCCTTAATGCTAAACAACACACCTGATACACTTGTAATAGGTGACTCTATCGTCAGGCACACTGATGTCCCGCTCACCAGGCTGAACAAGGAGAAGGTCACGGTGAGCAGCCTGTCTGGCGCTAGGATCCGCCACATAACACAAGCACTCAGGTCACTCCAAGGCAAGTACAAATATGACTCAGTCATTGTCCATGCTGGTGTGAATGACCTGAGACGTACCTCCCTGGACTACATGAAAAGAGACATAGAGGAGCTCTCTGAGCATGTAGCCCAGGCTGGTATGACCCTGACCTTGAGTAGCATCTTACCCTCACCAAGAATGATGCCACAATATGAAGACAAGATGATCAATTTCAACAATTGGCTTAAGTATTGGTGTCATTCAAAGGGATCCAATGCCTGTCAGCTTGGGATGATATGCACGACAAGCCACAATGCTTTGCTAGGGACGGCTTGCACCTGTCACCCTGGGCTTTCGGATATTGGCAAAGGCTCTTGCTACCCCATAGTGCCTTTTTAGGCAAGGCTCAAAAGACAAACCCAGCTCCATAGGTATCACAAGGGATTAGAAACTAAGAGTAATGCTACTCAACGCTAGAAGTCTAAACCTCAAGATACACGCATCAAACTCTCCTTAGCATGGAGAACATCGATATCTGTGCAGTAACAGAAACCTGGTTCAGGACTCCCGAGAGCACCCCAGCACTACCAGGTTATACCTGATACCATGCTTTTCGGCCTCAAAACTTGGACCGAACCACAAAGGAGGGAGTATCGATATTCATCAAAGATCCCACACCTCCAGGTTGGTGGCAAAGCACGAAGCATCAGAGACTATCCATGTGCAACTAACAGTGGGTAAAACTGCCTTCCAGTTTATAGCCTGCTACAGACCACCCTCCCAAACCCAGGAACCCCACTGCCTTCCTGAGAACACTGGAAAATATGAAGGTCTCTCCAACACCATTATATTGTGCTACTTCAACTACCCAAACATAGATTGGGAGCATTACTCTAGCTCCAACACCCTTGCCCAAAGGTTCCTATAATTTATAAACTCAAATGCTATGGAACAACTTGTTACCACTCCCACAAGAGGAAACATACTGGACCTGATCATCACCAACATGGGGACTCTATGCTCCAGAACAGAAGTGTACCCTCACTGGTAAGATCAGACCATAAACTGATCTCACTGGATATTCACATCCCACTCCACCCCTGCCTAGAAAACCACAGTGAAAACTTCTAAAGCAAATTTCACACTCCTCAAAACCGAGGTGGAATCCTTCAAAGCCCGGCCTGTGGAAAATACGGCCCAGACCAGAATCCTTTATAAATGCATTCTATGAACACCTTCAGGAATGCATGGATCATGCAATCCCAAATAAAACCAAGACCCAATCCTCCAAAGGCAGATGACCTGTCTGGTGGACCCCAGCCATAAACAAACTATACAATAGAAGGAGGAAGCTACTACATGATAGAGCAAAATCCCAAAAAGGGAAGGCAACTCTGATCAGTATTAGTAAAAAACTAAGGGCACTCATAAAATCGTCAAAGGCCAGCTTTGAGAGAAAAATTGCACAGGACACTAAGGATAATCACAAGGCTTTCTTTAGTTATGTTAGGAACCTGGGTGGGAATTCCCAGATATGCTCAGAATTAGTCCAAAATGACAAAAAATACACTGATCCCACAGACATTGCCAACATCCTAGCTGACAGGTTCAGCAAACTTCTCCCTTCCCACCAAAAGGGCAAATATCTATCCCAGCAGAGTGCTGCCCCCCTGACATCTCAGATGTTCAGGTGGGAGCCGCCCTCTCCAAAGCAAAAAACACAGCATCAATGGGACCAGACAGTGTCCCAGGCTGCGTCCTACATGAACTCCAAGAAGAGCTAAACCCAAACATAAAACTACTGTTCAATCTCAGCCTTACTACAGGATATGTACCCAAAGAGTGGCGTACAGCAACAGTGGTCCCTCTCCACAAAGGTGGTGCCTCAATGGACCCTGGAAACTATCGCCCCATAAGCCTGACCAGCTTGGTCTGCAAAGCTATAGAAAGGATCATCATGGACCTCATAAATAAAGATATTGGGGACCTACAGACACTGGATCCTACCCAGTTTGGCTTTGTTAAGGGCAGATCCTGCCTCTTAAACCTGGTTGACTTCTTTGAAACAGTCAGGAAGGCCATTGATGAGGAAGGTGGTCCACACAGCCTATCTGGACCTCGAAAAGCCTTCGATACAATACCCCACTTGGGCATTATAGATAAGCTCACCAGCTTAAATATAAAACCCTATGTCACTAGATGGGTTGCAAACTGGCTCAAGGACAGAATCCACATGGTTAGAATTGCTGGAGCCATGTCAGACTCCAAACCAGTTACAAGTGGTTCCACAAGGCTCAGTCCTGGGACCTCTTGTTTGGTATATATTTCTTGGAGGTACAGGCCAACACGGAAGGACTGTGGCTGACCAAGTTCGCAGATGACTGCAAACTGGGCCATAATTGACACTCCTGCCGACACAAGCATCCTCCAAAAGGGCCTCATAGAAACAGACAACTGGTGCCAGAGCCATGGCCTCAAGCTAAACGCCAAAAGTGTATAGTCATCCCTTTGGCAAAACAAAGTGCACAAATTACCACATAGGTGGTAATCCATTAAGTACAGAAGAAGTCATTAGGGACCTGGGGACCCAAGTTGATAGCAATCTCTCATTTGACAACCACGCCAAAGTGGTTAGAAAAACATTTTATATAGCCCACCTAATCATGAAGGGATTTACATCTAGATTAGGGGAGGTCATCGTGCCTCTTTACTCATCCCTCATCAGGCCCATAATTGAGTACAATGCCCCTTTTGGGATGTACCTTACCAAACACCTGCAGCAACTGGAAAGACCCCAAAGGTACCTCACCAAGAGGATCAAAGGGCTCAAACAGATGCCATATGCTGCCCGGTTAAAGAAACTCCAGCTCTACTCAGTGGCATACCGCCTGCTCAGAGGTGACCTGTACCTGATGTATAAGGCCATGTCCAACCCGGAATTAAGGGACATGCTGCACCTCAAAAAATCCAAATCCCATCGAGCTACACGCTCAAGAGACTTGAACCTCAGCACTGAAATAAATAGGACATGCTGGAGGGACAGATTCATAACCCAGAGGCTCCCTTCACTATGGAATAAAATCCCAGTCCAGGTTAGGCAGAGTCCCTCATTGACTCTCTTCAAGAGGAATCTTGATGAGTGGATGGGAGATCATAGGTTTACCCCGGGTATCACTTCTGTGTCACTGTTAGACAGAGGCACAGTATACTAACCTCGAAAAAGGGCATAGCAAAATTAATTTAAAATGGGTGGCGAAAGCCAAACATACTCTGGCTAGGCTTATAAATGCCCTAGGGCAGATAGCCTAGTATGAACCTATGAACCTATGAGCCTATGTGTAGCTCAGCATTAAATGTCAAAGATCTGATCCATGTTATCTGCGTTCTGTACAGTAGTGTGGCCAATGGCTGTTGGGGGGATTAGCGCTGACATTATATAAACATGGGTGTGACAGAACAACACATGCATGATAGTCATATTAAAGTGTAGCTTAGCATTGGCAACTGCTGTAGCAGTCTAGTATGCTTATCTAGCATCTGAAGCCATATATACCCCTCTAATGTTAGTGTGTGTTCATATGTGACACCTGTTTGTGTTGCAGCAAGGCCCAACAGTTCAGCTGTGAGGTCCAGCGACTTACAACAGTGTGAACCTTGTGTGTGTATGCCACACACATATGGAGAAATGTATATGTGTCATATATATTCACATCTGTATATGTGCATAGAGCAGGGGACATATTGCAACTTGTGAAGGGTGGAGATATATATGTTGGTGAAGGTTAGTATGCGCATATTTGTATGTAGGTTTTAATGTGTGACAAACAAAACAGCATACAGTGCTGGTATATGACATGTGGTGGTTAAACACTATGGGTGGTTTGTTTAGTTTGCAATGTTGAAGCCAGTGAGGCCTGCTAAAGCTTCCTGGGCTGTGAACACCTTCAATGTATTTATCCCAAGACTGTGCGATTTTATTACATTACTGTACACCTTACATCCTTTGTATAATTGATATTCTCACTATGAAAGGTGAAATGTATATGTGCCTACATATATATGTATATGTACAGCAATGGATGTGTATATGTATATATATATATATATATATATATATATATATATATATATATATATATATATATAGTCATACAGACCTACATCTACTGTTGCAATAGATTCTCTGTACTGTTGACTGACTGTGATGGTCAATATGTTTGTGAATAAGTCAAAGATATGTATCTGTGGGATAGCTTAGTGGGAAACTGTTTATGTCATGGTATTATGGGTCCTTGCTTTGATCCTAGCAAAAGCTGTGTATTCTGTTGCTAGACAGTTAAAGTGCTATTGCATACAGTGTGATTAAGTCCCTTGGTTTTAACTAGGGTGTGTCATTGGAGGCTAAAGCACAACATCTAGGATTATTGATTGGTACCTATGTTGAATCCAAATCCTGTGTGTACTGTAGTACTACTTGAAGCTCTGGACATGTACAGCAAAGTATGGTGTATGTCCATATTGCTTGCGTCCACTGTTTTGTGTGGTCCCTGCATTCATCACAGATTATATTTCTCAAGATTAAGGTTGTGTAAGTACTGATACACAGTACTGTATAGTACACACTGAAAGCTTATCAGGGTTGTCATACCTTTGTGTCCTGTAATTATGTATGATGTGTGTGTGGTTATGTTTGTAACATGTCCTTTGACATATGTGTGGTAAAACATATAACTGCGTATCTAGCAACATTCATAGTGTACTAGAGCTGTATGCGACCTATATTCCCAATTGTACACATATTTTGGCTATGGGTTTGCCATTAACAAGTTGTGTGGTATAATAGTAATACATTTACTGGACCTTACACTCATTGTGATGGATGATATATTTCTTTACACATCAGCTTGATGCATATCTACTGTGGCTAGGTGGTGCATTGTGTTGCATACAGTCTGCCAGGTACTCTTGTATAGTCTTATATAGTGATTTTATTTTGTTGCTGTACAGAACATGGTTCATTAGATAAAGAGTGAGCAAGGCAATTTCAAGCAGTTGTGGGGTAAGCAATGATAAGTGGCAGTTAAAGTGTTTCACTGTCGGTTAGCTAATAGGTTACCATATATGGCAGTTCAGTGATATCTGTACTGTATAATGTTAAATGTGCCATATGACTTGCTCAGACATATTTTCATATTTATGTCTTCCAGGGATCATGGCGCATCGCAGGAACCCCAGTTACAGTAGTGCTGAAGATGATAAAATTACTAGCAGTATGATTCAGCACTACCATCTCATGTTCTCACGAACCAGCCAGGACCAGCAAGAGCGTACTGCAATGTGGCAAGATGTTGTCCGCAGGGTAAATGAGGTAGGCCTGCATAACTGGACATATGAGCAGGTACGTCACCACTGCAGTGATCTTCTCAGACATGTCCGTCAGTGTGCTGCTGATGTACGGAGACAACAGCTTGCAACAGGAGGTGGTGGTAATATCCATCCCCCCCTCACCAGAGTGGAGGAGCTGCTCCCGAGCTTGGTGGCACCTGCCCAACAACAACAACAGCAGCAGACATACATCATGATGGAGGTTGGAGCCACTCAGCAAGCACACATGAAGCATGTAGGTAACATGGCATATCTGTAGACTACTGTTATCTGTATTGGTAGATCATGCATATGTGAGATGTGGAGTGTGTCGTTCAAAGATGTGGAGCCTGTTGTTGTGCAATACTGATCATTTGGAACATAATCTGTAACCCTGTGAATGTAAACTGTTGTTGTACTGTAAGATTGCAAACACACAGTAGCAATGCCACAGTTGTGGCCACTGACAAACTGTCTCATCTCTATGTAGGTCCCTCTGGGGTGACATCAAAGCAGTGGACAGATGCTGGTGAGTGTGTTCTACATTTATTATTGTAAATAAAAAGTGTGTGTCATAGTTAAGGTGAAGGCCATGTAAACATGTAACACATCTACCCATAATGCATGCTGTGCATGTTTGGTGTAAGAGCATGCACATCTCACTAATGTGATTAGCTGCCTTAAACACATGCAATACCTAGACCATCTCAAACAAATGTGGCTAGACTGTAGTGACCATTGGATAGGCACAGTTGATACTCAACATGCACATAACATACACATCTATGTCATACACAGAGCATTTTAACATGTTACACATAAAGGATTCCCAAACCTGTAAAGACACACTCCAGTATCCAAAATCTCATCCACACATTACACATAATATACCTGAGGGGTAGAGGCCTATCATGGGGCATTTAAACACTCTGCAATGCACTACACATTCATGTCAGGGAATGCTCCTTATTGGCCTCCTTACAAACTCATGTAACAACTAGTTGTGAAATGGTGAATGTTGCCAAGGTAGTACAGTTCTGGCACAGCATGATTAGTGCTGGTTTGGGAAACATTTGTAGCCTTGAGTGACCACATGATGCTTCATGATGATAGCCTATGGTACTATACCCCATCCAGTTATTGTAACCAAAGTACTACACATAGCTTTCATTGCTATACACCTTAATGTTGCATGTGTGCACACATATGCACCTCTAAACAATATGCATACTAATCACCATTTGCACAACTGACACATATATGTCTTGTGATGCTATTGAGTGGCTAGGTCATATGACACACACTGGGTATGTGTAGTGTTTAAATATGCAGTTGTGTTTTAGCATGCCATGTCATGGATGATACTGGCATGTCCACAATATGATCTACACTCCCCATAATACCGTACATTGGGTATGTGGACGAATGGTATTTCATCAATTATCCATGCACCACTGATGATGTGTAAATACTCATCATGCATGTGCTAAAAATATGTCCACAATTATTTGCTAAAGACACAGAGGCTGTAATCAGCATTGGATATCTATCTGACACACAGATACACATCCAGCAATGGTATGTACACCTGTGAGTTATGGTGCACAGTACATTACAGGGTTATGAATACCTGCACAGCAATGTTGTGTCCATGTATGCATTGTGTTCCAGGGGGAGGCCCATCACCTAATAACAAAACACATGTATCAAAGCCATGTATACTGTCAGTAACAAGGACTATCTATACTTGCACTGCATGCTTTTGAGCAACACATGTCCTGCATGCTGACATGTGTGATATGACTGTTTTGCTTGTGATACTGTACCCCACCATCACCTGCTATTGTGTATGTTCTGAGATTGCTGGTGTTGTGTGTGTCTGCTTTAGGGAGGAGTGTATTTTTGTGTGTGTTCATGTGTGCATGTGCGCATGTGTGCACATTTGGTCTGAGTCATGTTCAGGTCTTAAAGTGTGTTTCCTGTTTTCCTCTCACAGGTGTCGAGGTGGGGCTGGTTCAGTACAGCAGAGAACCTGATGTCACTGAGACAGACAGTGATGATGAGGATAGGTGTGTTGAGGCACAGGCAGGTTTGTCAGGGTCTGTTGTTGGGCCACCAATTGACAGTACACAAGTCTCCACCCCATCCATGCACAAAGTCATACTGCCTGTACATCCATCATCACCATTGCCCTTAGCTGAGGGACAGTGTACAGTTGGAACTGGCCAGGACAGTGTGGTATCGATGGCACATGTATCAGGACACAGCAGCCATAGCCAGATGTCTGGAATGGTACAACATAGGCAGATGCCCAGGGGTTCTCGTCAGAGCACTGCTGGTCATCATGCCCCTGGCAGATGTGCCACACCTCATTCTACCACACGCATGTTCCAGGCTGTCATGGAGGCACAAACACGAATGGAGCGAAACACCAGACAGGGACTAAGGGCACAGAGGGCTCATAACACCTCTGTAAATGACAGTATCTGTGACCTAGCAGATGCCATATGTAACAACACTGAGGTCATTGATAGACGCTGGGGTGAGACATTGGATGTCCTCCACAATGTCATGTCCATGTGTCAGGATAGTGCAGGATGGTTGAGACATCGATGTGGATGTATGCCAGCAACATCAGCAGCTGGAAGCCGTCATGGACATCCAGAAAGTCACAGCCACTCCCGTAGTGCCAGTACCAGCCCCAGCAATGTTGGGAGGGGCTGTCCATAGACCATCCTAGAAGACCACATGCACGTGGCTCTGGCCAGTCCCAGCAGGGATCTGGATCCAGTGGACATATGTCAACCTCTTCGGATAGTACCCAGTCTGGATTAGTACCTGATACTGTCTGTAGCACCCCTGCTAAGCACAGGTTCCATATCCATGGCCAGAGATGGTGATCTGTAAAGCCTGCCAGGTACAGTCTGTAGCTGTCTCACAAATCCCTATATATGGCAGCCACATGGTGGAACTGTGTGCATGCAGACACACATACATAAACCAGAAACCTAGCGAAACACATACCCGCACACATTACATCAACATTGGCCCATAACAGTACTCATGGCCCTCACACACACACTCACACTATGCCTCAGTGTAGGCCTCTGGCAAACCAACAACATACCCTGTGCATATGATGAAACCTGTGCCACCTCCTGTCATCTGTAACATTGATGCAGGAACAGGCTAACATGGTGCTGATGCACAGGATAACTTTAATAAAGTATAGCAATGGTTGGATGTGTAGCATGTTGTCAGCAGTAAAGTGTAATGATATCCTTGAAGGTGTAGCTGAGCAGGAATGATGCATTAAAGCTGTAATTAGCAATGTTGTATTGTTTTCACCAGTATTTATTCCAATTGAGTTTTGTTTGCGCATGTGCAACTTGGCTGATGTGTGTAGTTGTGTCAGCATGCGTTATACAGTGGACAGTAAGTGTGGAGTGTGTGCAGCACAGGTTTGCAGGTGTACATTTGTGAACATGGTGGTGGTGCACTGTCAGCATGTACATGCATATTGGACACATGGGCAGGGTGACATGCCCTGTATTGGCCAGTGATAACACTCCATAGTTTCTATTGGTGGCCAGTATGCATTGTACTACACACATGTTGGAATTTGAGTACACATGTGTGTGTATGACACGGGTTGACACTGTGCTGTGGGTGATGCTGTTGTTGCTATCTGTCATTGGTTTGCATTACTAAGGTTAACACTGTCCCAGCTGCATAATCCTTTAGTAATGCACACTGTTCACCTACAGGGTTGCATAGACCGTGCTCTCACAAACACAAGAAATTCTCACTTATACAGTAAAAGTGCATTAGTCTCATGGTCCCCTGCCATGAACTTAATATATAACAGAAGGTGTGAAGTTGTACCAAAAAAGAGTTACATACCAAGAAGGGATAACCTCTCTGGTCAGTATCATTGGGAAAATACAATCCCTCAATAAACATACAAGGCAAGCTTCAAAATACAAAATGGCTAGGATTCCAAAGACAACACTAAAGCTTTATTTAGTGTTGTTTATAGTCTACAGGGGAAATCTCAGATCGGGTCACAGTTAATGTAAATGGTCACAACGTACACTTATCTGACTGACATTACCAATTCCTTGTCAGACAGTTTGAATGCAGATTTCACCACCCTGTCGTTACACAAGGGCGACATGTCCAGACCTGAAGAATGTAAAACCTGATGATTCACAGACACTCTAGTTAAAACATTTCTTTATCACAGTCCAAACCACAGTGGCAATGGTACTGGACAGTGTCCCTGGCTGTGTCATACACAAGCTGACATATCAAGTCACCACTCACCTAAACACTCTGTCCAGATGCAGCCTCTATACAGGTTACATACTTGTGAAATGATGCATGGTAATGGTGTTCACAGTCCACAAGGGTTGAGCTACAACGTCTTCTTCTTCTTCCCCTTTCAGATGCTCTCATTAGGGGTCACCACAGTAGATCATCTGTTTCCATTTCTTCCTGCCCTCTGCATCTTGCTCTGTCACACCATCCACCTGCATGTCCTCTCTCACCACAGCCATAAGCCTCATGTTAGGCATTCCTCTTTTCCTGTTACCTGTCGGCTTCATCCTTAGCATCTATTTCACAATATACTCTGCATCCCTCCTCAGCACATGTACAAACCAACTTAATCCTGCCTATCTGGCTTGGTCTACTAACCTTCAAACCTGGCCTGACCCACTAATATACTTATTCTTAAACCTGTCCACCCTCGTCACACCTAGTGCAAATATTAACATAAATTGATTAAGGGTAGAACTACAACAGGTCTTGGAAACTCTCACCCTATAAGCCAGACAAATGTTATCTGGAAGGCTGTGGAGCACAGCATTATTGAACTCATTAACAGAGATATTATGAACCAGAAAACACTGCACCATACCCACTTAGGTTCTCTAAAGGCCAGATCATGTCTCCTACACCTAGTAGACTTCAAGCCAGTTAACAAGGCTATAGATGATGGAGGGGAGGTCAACACAGCTGAGCTATAGCTCACCAGCAATTCATACCCACCCCACATTCTGGTATTATACATAACCTTAACAGACTGACCATAAATGATTGTTAGATGATGGCTTGACAACTGACGCACAGATGTAGGACACACAGTAACATTTGCAGCCTCCATGTACTATTCTATGCCAGTAACAAGTGGTATTCACCTGCACTCAGTCCTGGGACCACTCCTGTTTGGCATATAGCTTTCTTAGGTACAAGCAAACACAGTAGGGATATGTCTGCCCATGTTTGATTAAAATGCATACTGTGGGCTATACTTTATTCTCCAGATGACACACACATCCTCCAAAAGGGTATCATAGAGACAGATACCTGGTGTCAAATTCATGCTGTAAAGCTATAAGCCAAAGAAAGCATAGTTATCCACTTTTAGAAAACAAAGTATCCTCAGAGTACCACATAGGTAGTAGCCCCCAATATGTGGAACAGGTCCTAACGTATACATAGAGCCATGTGTTTAGTCATCTCTC
This sequence comes from Protopterus annectens, assembly GCF_019279795.1. Classification (NCBI taxonomy): domain Eukaryota; kingdom Metazoa; phylum Chordata; order Ceratodontiformes; family Protopteridae; genus Protopterus; species Protopterus annectens. Next base: position 1,610,062,683 of record NC_056726.1, on the reverse strand, counting down.
CTTTGATAATCACATTACCAATGGGTTTTGGAAATTCCTCTGTGGAGCGCATAAGCAATAAAGGGTTTGCATGCAGATCCACAGAGGTTGTTGCACACCTATAATGATTGGCCATCTTTGCCAGACTTTGCTTGCTTTGGAACAGGTTTCAAATATACCTCAAGCATAAACCCTCACTCACACATTTCAATAGAAACTGTGATGAGTGGATGTGAAACAGAAGACATAGCCCAGGGATCACTGCAGTGGCTAAGCTTGTCACAAGCATACAGAAGTGACCTAAGGTCTGGAAAGCACTAGCACACTCTGGCAAAGATAACAGATGTGTTCATGGAGAAAGCAGAGTACCCAACTACGAAATAACTGAGGTCACATGTATGTATATGGATTTGCCCCACAGCTTCCTTACATGTGTAATGCATATACAGTTGTCATTGTGATATGTCATACACTAGAAAAATCAAAACGCACTCCACATTGGCCAATGGTGTCACACACCTGGAGCACACACTGTCAGCAAGTGCAAAATTCAAACTCCTTCCTAACTACATTATGATACTACAGTAGTATGCATTTACACGACATGTTATATACATTACTAGAATTTTGCTTTTCCACAGGTATATTTGTAGGATGATGACATCATCAGACTTGTCAAAGATGAGTATACCACTTTTAAGGTGCGTGAGTAGTCTCCAAAAAGGTTGTGCCTCCCTAGGGAGACACACAGTTGGCAAGTGCAGGATTCAAACCCCTACCTAATTACATTATGATACTATAGCAGTAGGAATTTACACAACATGCTTTACACATTACTGGGATTTCACCTTTCCACAGGTATATTTGTAGGATGGTGACATCATCAGACTTGTCAAAGATGAGTATACCACTTTTAAGGTGTGTGAGTAGTCTCCAAAAAGGTTGCTCCTTTCCCGGGAGACACACTTACTTGACAAGTGCAAGTTTCAAACTCCTACCTAACTATATTATGATACTACAGCAGTACACATTTTCACGATGCACTATACACACTACTGGGATGTCTACTTTCCACAGGTATATTTGTAGGATGGTGACATCATCAGACTTGACAAAGATGAGTATACCACTTTTAATGTGTGTGAGTAGTCTCCAAAAAGGCTGTTTTTCCCCAGGTAGATATACACACTCAAACAGCTGGCAAGTGCAGGACTCAAACCCCTACCTAATTACATTTTGATATTACAGCAGTATGCATTTACACGACATGCTATACACATTACTGGGATTGTTCTTTTCCATAGGTATATTTGTAGGATGGTGACATCATGAGACAGAGATGAGTATACTACTTTTAAGGGGTGTGAGTAGTCACCAAAAAGGTTGCTCTCTCCCCAGGGGGAGACACACACACACACACACACACACACACACACACACACACACACACACACACACACACACACACACACACACACACACACACACACACACACAGTTGGCAAGTGCAGTGTTCTTAATACAAACTAAGTATGTCTTTACACTTCAGCAAGCAATATGGAGTTACAGGGTGCAATACAGACATTACTTGCTGACAGTTTACACAAAGGTTTTTTTCACATTTGCTAACCTCAGCAGGCTTATCATACTAGGTGTATTGTGAGTGTATTGTATGCATGGGCCATGACCATATCATATATGGGTTGATGCACTACATGCTGGCACACACAGGGTCAAACCAGTGGCTAAGCTCTGTCAACCCAATACTGGACAATACAGTCAGGAGGAGTAGGGTCATACAACCACAACACCAACTGTCTCACATAGACCTACAATATAAGCACCAGCAAAACACACACATAAATGCACATTACCATACTCAGAGAATACAAATATTAATCTGAAAAAGAGAGAGTGTCCTCCTAAGCAGACAAGAAAACAACATGCACCTCCAAGCACACACCAGAAAACACATAATACACCAAAGCAGTGTGCCTCACGACAGGCTCTTAGGCAAAACAACATACCCAACACACTAGTAATAGGTGACTTCATAGTCAGGCACACAGATGTTTCACTCACACGGCCGGACAAGGGGAAGGTTACTGTCACTTGTCTGTCAGGTGCTATGATCCGCCACATAACACAAGCACTTACATCACTCCAGAACAGGTACCTATATGATGTATTTTTTGTACATGTCAGTGTGAATGATCTGAGACATACCTTCCAGGACAACATGACAACAGGTTCATAGGTAGGTACTAGGCTATCGGCCCTTGGGCCTATACAAGCCCAGCCAAAAAGGTACCCTGGCTTTTGCCACCCAAGAAATGTATTTTCCTGTGCCACTATCAAGCAGAGCCACAGAAGTGATCCCCTTGGTAAATTTCCTATTTCCCATCCAATCATCAAGATTTTTCTTGAATAGTGATAATGAGGAGCTTATTTGATATAGATAGGTAGTTTATTCTGGAGTATGTGAAGTCTCTGGGACAGGAATCTATCCCTCCGTCATGTTCAGTTTATTGTGGTGACAAGGTTTAGGTCCCTAGATCGTGTAGGTTCATAGGTTCATAGGTAGGTACTAGGCTATCTGCCCAAGGGCATTTATAAGCCTAGCCAGAATGTATCGGCTTTCGCCTCCCTTTTAATTTAGTTTCCTGGGCCTGTGTCTAGCAGGGGTACTGAAGTGATCCCAGGGGTAAATTTCCAATTTCCCATCCACTCATCAAGATTCCTCTTGAGGAGATTCTGTGAGGGGCTCTGCCTAACATCAACTGGGATTCTATTCCAGAGCGAGGGAAGTATCTGGGACAGGAATCTATCCCTCCAGCACGTCCTGTTTATTGCTTTGCTGAGGTTTAATTCACTGGAGCAAGTGGCTCTAAGAGATTTGTTTTTCTTGAGGTGGAGCATGTTCATTAATTCCGGGTTGGACATGGCCTTTACGTCAGGCATAGATCACCTCTGAGCAGGCAGTAAGCAACCAAGTAGAGCTGGAGTTTCTTTAGTCGAGCTGCATAGGGCATCTCTTTGAGGCCCATGATCTTCTTGGTGAGGTAATTCTGTGGTCTTACCAGCTGTTGCATGTGCCAATTAAGGTACATTTCAAATGGGGCATTGTACTCTATTATGGGCCTAATGAGTGATGAGTAGAGGGGCACAATGACCTCTCTTTATCTAGAGGTGAACCCTTTCGTGATTAGGTGGGCTACATAGAAGGAATATCTAACCACTTTGGCAATGTGATTATCAAAGGAGATGTTACTATCTACCTGGGTCCCCAGGTCCCTATTTACATTTTCCATACCTAGTGGATTACCACCTATGTGGTAATTTGTGGGCACTTTGTTTTTCCCAAAGGGGATGCCTATGCATTTTTTGGCATTCAGCTTGAGGCCATGGTTTTGACACCAGGTATCTCTCTCTGTAAGACCCTTCTGGAGGATGTCTGTGTCAGCCGGAGAATCGATTATGGCCCCAGTTTGCAGTCATCTGCAAACTTGGTCAGCCATAGTCCTCCCATGCTTACCTGTACCTCAGAGAAGTATATACTGAACAGGAGGGGTCCCAGGACCGAGACCTGTGGGATGCCACTTGTGACTGGTTTAGAGTCAGACATGGCACCCGCAACTCTGACCATATGTGTTCTATCCATGAGCCAGTTGGCCACCCATCTCATGACATAGGGGTTAATGTTCAAGCTGGTAAGCTTGTCTATGATGCCAGAGTTGGGAATGGTGTCAAAGGCCTTAGTGAGGTCCAGATAGGCTGTGTGGACTACCTTCCCTTCATCTATGGCATTGGTAACTGTTTCAAAGAAGTCAACTAGGTTTAGGAGGCAGGATCTGCCTTTAACAAAGCCAAATTGGGTAGGGTCCAGTGTCTGGAGGTTCCCAATGTCTCTCTTTATGAGTTCCATGATAATTCGCTCCATAGCTTTGCAGACCAGGCTGGTCAGAGTTATAAGGCGATAGTTCCCAGGTTCTGTTGTGGCACCACCTTTGTGGAGTGGGATGACTGTTGCTGTACGCCATTCTTTGGGTACATAGCCTGTGGTAAGGCTGAGTCTGAACAGTGAATTTAGGTGAGGGTTTAGTTCCTTTTGGAGCTCGTGTAAGATGCAGCCTGGGCACCATCTGGTCCCACTGATGCTGTATTCTTAGCTTTGGAGAGGGCTGTTTTACCTGCATGTCCATGATGTCTGGGGCTCTGCATTCTTCTGGGATGGACACGGGCCCCTTTGGGGGTGAGGGGGGGTGAAGTTTGCACTAAACTTGTCTGCCAGGATGTTGGCAATGTCAGTTGGTTCAGTGTATTTTTTGCCATTTTGCAGTAGCTCAAAGCATATCTGAGAGTTGCCACCTAAATGTTTGATATATCTAAAGAAGGCTTTGTGGTTATCTTTAGATTCCTTGGCAATTTTTCTTTAGAAACTGGCCTTGGATGATTTTATGAGCGATCATAGTTTTTTTGCTAATAATGATCAGTGATGCCTTTCCTTTTTGGAATTTTGCTCTATCATGTAGTAGTTTCCTCCTTCTGTTATATAGCTTATTTATGGCCAAGGACTACCAGACTGGTTTCCTCTTTTTGGAGGAGTGAGTCTTGGTTTTACTTGGGATGGCTCAATCCATGCATCCCTGTAGATGCTCATATAATGCACTTGTAAAGGATTCTGCGGATTGGATAGCATTATCCTGTAGCAAGAGGGCTTTGAAACTTTTCACTTCAGTCTTGAGAAGTGTGAATTTTGCTTTTGAAAAGTTTTTCACAGTGGTTTCCTTGACTGGGGGTGGGGTTGGGATGTGGATGTCCAGCGTGATTACTTTATGATGTGATCTTACCAGCGAGGGGTTTACCTCTGGTGTGGAACACTGATCTCACTTGTTGGTGATGATCAGGTCCAGTATGTTGTCACCTCTAGTGGGCATGGTGACCAGCTGTTCCAGGCCATTTGAGTTTATAAACTCTAGGAAGCATTGGGAAAAGGAGTTTGTACTTGAGTAATTCTCCCAGTCAATGTTTGGATAGTTGAAATCTCCTACTATCATGGTGTTTGGTAGGACCTTTATATTTTCCAGTGTTCTCAGGAATGCTGAGTGAGGGTCCTGAGACAAGGTAGGTGATCTGTAGCAGGCTATGATCTAATAAGCAGCTTTGCCCACTGTTAGTTGCACTTGGATGGTCTCCGAGGCCTCGTGCTGTGCCACTAAATAGTGTGGGAAGAAATAGCCAGGGAATTGTTATGGCTAGGCTTGTATAGGCCCTAGGGCTGATAGCCTAGTAGCAACCTATGAACCTATGAACCTATGAACTTACCTGGAGGTGTGGGTATCCTTTACAAAAATGGATGCACCCCATCCTTTTGTATTTTGCTCCGGGTTTTGGGGCTGAAGCTCAGAGAGATTGGGATTTCTTTAAGTGGAGCATGTCCAACACCTCTGTGTTTGACTGTGTTTGACATAGCTTTGTATGTTAGGCAGAGATCACCTCTAAGTAGGCGATATGCGACAGAGTAAAGCTGGACTGTTTTGAGACGGTCTGTGTAGGGCATGTATTTGATGCCACTAATCCTCTTTGTGAGGTATTTCTGCAGGCTTTTCAGTTGTTGTAGATGTCTTGTGAGGTACATACCAAAAGGGGCGATGTACTCTATAATGGATCTAATGAGTGATGAGTAGAGGGGAACAATTACCTCTTTTTTTCTGCATGAGAAACCTTTTGTGATTAGGTGTGCCATGTTGAAGGATTTCCTGACTACTCTGGCGATGTGATTATCAAAGGAGAGTCTAATGACCACCTGTATCCCAAGGTCTCTTATCACACTTTCAGTGTTAAGTATACTACAGCCTATGTTGTAGTTCATGGGTACAAAATTTTTACAAAGGGGATGACAATGCACTTTTTGGCATTGAGCTTGAAGCCATGGCTTTGACAACAGGCATCTGTCTCAGTGAGGCCCTTTTGTAGGATGTCCACATCGTTAGTAGTTTGTATTATGGCTCCTAGTTTGCAGTCATCTGGGAACTTCATTAGCCAAAGACCTTCTGTATTAGCCTGTACTTCATGGAAGTAGATACCAAACAGGACAGGATACAGGACTGAATCCTGTGGTACTCCACTTGTCACTGGTCTGAAGTCGGACTTGGAGTCTGCTACTTTCACAGTGTGGGTTCTGTTAGTGAGCCAGTTGGCAACCCATCTTGTGACATAGGGATTTATACCTAGTTTAGTGAGTTTATCTATAATTCCAGAGTGGAGGATGGTGTCGAAAGCCTTGGCAAGATCTAGATAGGCTGTGTGAACCACATTACCCTTGTCTACGGCTTTGGTGACTGATTTGAAGAAGTCTATCAGGTTTAGGAGACATGATCTGCCTTTTACAAACCAGAAATGGTTGTGGTCCAGAGTTTGGAGATTACCAATGTCTTTGTTTATAAGTTCCATGATGATACATTCCATGGCCTTGCAGACCAGGTTCATCAGGCTAATGGGCCTCTAGTTCTTGATGTCCGTGGTGGCTCCCCCCTTGTGTAGTGGGATAACTGTCGCTGTGTGCCATTCAGCAGGCACAAAGCCTGAGGTGAGGCTATGATTGAACATGGTACTTAGATGTGGTGCCAGTTCATTCTGTAGTTCATGTAGAATGCAGCCTGGGATGTTATCTGATCCCATGGATGCTGTGTTCCTGGCTTTGGAGAGTGATTTTTACCTGTGCAGCTGTGATGACAGCAACTTTGCATTCTTCCGGTATAGAGATGGGCTCTTTCATGGGTGAGAGGGGAGTACATTTAGCACTGATCCTATCTGCCAGGATGTTGGCAATATCAGTTGGGTTTGTATATTTAGTGCCATTGTGCTGTAACTCAGAGCAGATCTGAGTGTTGCCAATGAGATTCTTGACATAGCTATAGAATGCTTTGTGGTTGTCTTTAGAATCAGTGGCAATTTTGTTTTTGTAACTAGCTTTGGAGGATTTTATCAGGGATCACAGCTTCTTACTGAGGCTGACCAGGGAGCTCCTCCACTCATGGGTTTTACCCTCTTTTGCAACAGTTTCTTCATTCTGTTGTGCAGTTTGTTTATGGCAGGGGACCACCAGATTGGCTTCCTTTTCTTGGAGGATAGCGTCTTGGTTCTGTTTGGGATAGCACGATCCATGCACTCATGTAAGTGCTTATAAAATGCAATTGTGTAGGATTCAGTAGTCGTAACTGTATTGTCCATCTTCATGGGTGTCCTGAAGTTCACCACTTCTGTCTTAAGAGGCATGAAGTGGTCTTTGGAGAAATTTTTTAACATGGTTTCCTTAATGGGGGGTGGGAGCAGAATGTGGATATGTAGAGTAATTAGCTTATGGTCAGATCGGACCAATGAGGCATTGACTTCAGGTGTGGAACACCGGTCACTCAGGACAAACCAAACTCCGTAACCAACACAAATAACCACAAAGTGAGCTAAATGCTACTCATTGCTAGAAGTTTCAGACTCCAGATGCACACACTCGAGGCACTTCTCAGTATGGAGAATATTGATATCTGTGCAGTAACAGAAACCTAGTTCAAGGCTCCAGAGAGCACACCAGCACTACCAGGATACTACTCATTCCATACCTTCCAGCATCAGAACCTGGATCATAGCACATAGGGTGGGGATGTATCCATTTTCATCAAAGATACCTACACCTCTCTCTACATGCTCTTTACAGGATATGTACCCATAGAATGTTGCACAGCAAGGTTCTTCCCACTCCACAGGGGTGGGGCCACAAAAGACCCTTGGCATTCACACTCTATGAACCTGACAAGTCTGATCTTCAAGGCAATGAAGCCAGTCATAATGGAAGTCAACAATAAAGACATTTGGAACCTTCACACAGTTGAGCACACCCAGTTTGGCTTTGTCAAATGCAGATCACACCTCCTGAACTGGGTGGATTTCTTTGAGACAGTAACCCAGGCTACAGATGATTGAAATGAGCTCCAGACAGCCTACCTATACCTTGCTAAGGCCTTTGACACCATTCCCCAATCAGGTATCATAGATGAACTCACCATCCTGGGCATGAATCCATACATCTCAAGATGAATTGCAAACTGGCTCACAGATAGATCCCACAAATTAAAAGTTGCTGGCTACATGTCAGACTCTACACCGGTAACAACTGGTGTCCCCCAGGGTTCAATCCTGGGGTCTCTCCTGTTTGGTATAGACTTCTCAAAAGTACATGCCAACACAGGAGGGTTGTGGTTGACTAAGTTTGCTGGGAACTGTAAAGCGTCTGCCAGAATAGATTCCCCGGATGACACAAATATTCTCCAGAAGGGACTCTATGAGACAGATGTGTGGTGTCAGAATCATGGCATCAAACTCAATGTGGAAGAATTCATAGTAATCCCCTTTGGCAAAAACAAAGTACCCACAAACTACCACATAGGTGTTACCCCCTTAAAACTGACAAGGTAATAAGGGATCTGGAGACACAAGTGGATAGTCATCTTTCCTTTGACAACCATGTTGCCTAAGTGATTGAGAAATTCTATGTGGCCCACCTAATCAACAAAGGGTTTGCATCAGGATCAAAAGAGGTAGTGGTGGCCCTCTACTCTTAAGTCATCAGACCCATAATTGAGTACAATGCACCATTTTGGATGTACTCCACTAAGCATATCCAGCAGCTGTAGAGACCACAGAGGTACCTCACCAAGAGGATTACTGGCCTCAAACAGTTGTGTTATGCAACACAACTGGTAAAACTAAATCTGTTCTCCATTGCGTACCGCTTACTCAGAGGCACACTCTGCCTAACATACAGAGCCATGTCCAACACATAACTGTTGAACATACTCCATCTACGGATAACAAAATTGAGTCGCACTACACACTCCAGGGATATGAACCTTATCACAACAATGAATACAACATGTTGGTGGGATAGAGTACCATCCCAGACACTTGCCTTACTGTGGAACAGAGTCCCAATGTACATCAGACAGAGCCCCTCGCTGACACACTTCAATAGGAACCTTGATGAGTGGATGGGAAACAGACAATTCATGCCAGGCATCACATCAGCAGCCCCACTAGAAAGGGGCTTAGGGTACTAACTATTAGAACTAGGGCTTGAGAGACTACCCAATGGGATGGTGAAAGCTGCACAACTTGCCTAGGCTAATATATGCCTTCGTGAAGATAGTCTACTACATACCTATGAACCTGTGTGACAGGTACATGTCTACAGATAGTAGATGTGTACTTCATTGTACAGTCATGTTGTACAGCAGGCACATGGACCACATACACTGTAATGCTTACAGATACTGGTGGCTGTTATGTACAGTGGGTGAGATGTGCACCTCATGTCTTTTGTGCCACTGGGATGTGTGCTGAGTGGGACAGTCCTGGATGGCTCCCTGTCATGGTCACCCTCTTACACACATCTCTGCTCATCCATCTTTGGCTTATTATACTGTGTTCCCCCTACATATATATATATATATATATATATATATATATATATATATATATATATATATATATATATACACAGGTACATAGGTAGGTAATAGGCTATCTGCCTGAAGGCATATATTAGTATGGCCAGAGTGTGCAGCTATCACCACACATGGGGTTAGTTCTCTAGGTTTCTGTGTAGTAGAGCTGATGAAGTGATCCATGGTGTGACAGTTCAGTTTCACATACACTCATCAAGGCTCCTCTGGAAGAGTGTCAGTTAGGGACTCAGCTTAATGTAGGTTGGGAGCCTGTTCCAAAGCAAGGGAAGTCTGTGAGTTAGTAATGTATCCCTCCAACATGTTCTATTATTGTTGTGATTATGATATCCCTAGAGCACGTGGCACAGTGAGCTTGGGTTTACTTCAGATAGCGCATGTACATCAGTTCTGCATTGGACATGGACTTGTCTGTTGGGCAGAGATCGCCTAAGTAGACAGTATGCAACAGAGTACAGATTGAGTTAAATTCAGTCTTGTTGCATGGGGCAACTGTTTGAGACCAATAATCCTCTTGTTGAGGTACTTCAGTGGTCTTTCCAGCTGCTGAAGGTGCCTAGTCAGATTCATTGCAAGTGTGTAGTGATACTCTCTGATGGGTCTGATGACTGATGAGTAGAGGGAACCTCCTTTGACCTACATGCAAAGACCTTGGCAATTTGTGGGAACACATAGCATGATTTTCTAACCACTTTGTGAATGTGTTTCTGGAAGTAGAGATGACTATGCACATGTGTCCATAGATCCCTTATCATTACCTTCATATTTAGGGTGTTGGCACCTATGTGGTATTTGTATGACTGTAGCTCAAGGCCATAATTATGACACCACATCTGTCTGACTGTGACCCTTTTTAAGGATGTCTCTGTTGTCCCAAACATCGACTATGACAACCTTTTTGCAGTCATCCACAAACTTTGCTAAACATAGCCCTCATGTGTTTGACTGTATTTCTGAAAAGTATACACCAGACAGGAGGGGTCCCAGGACTGAGCCATGGGGGACAGCAGTTGTTACTAGCTTGAACAGGAGAGCACAATTCTTACCTTGTGGGATCTGTTTGTGCCCCAGTTGGCAATCCGTCAGATGACATATGTGTTTATGCACAGGTTGTTGATTTTATGGATACGACATGTGTGTGGGATGTTGGAAAAGGGCTTTTCAAGGTCTATGTAGGCCATGTGGAGCTCATTTCATTGATGTATGTCCTGGGTGACTGCCTTGAAAACTGTCTAGCAGGTTTAGGAACCATGCTCTGCCCCTGACCAAACCAAAATGGGTAGGATTGGGTGGTTGTAGGCTCCCAATAGCTCTGTTTATGAGTTCCATAACGATGGACTCCATGGCCTTGCAGATCAGGTTTATTAGGCTTATAAAACAATAGTTCCCATAGTCTGTTGTGCACCAACACTTGTGGAGTGTGCCAAATGTTGCTGTAACTCATTCAGCAGTTTCATATCCTGTATAGAGGGTGAGTCTCAACAGACTGTTCAGGTGCAGGGTCTGTTTGTTTTGGAGTTCACATATGACACAGCCAGGGAAACCATGTCATCCCATAAATGCCATGTTTTTAGGTTTGGATAGAGCTGTTTGACCATTGTATATGTGATTTCTGGGTTTTTACAATCTCCAGGTGTGGTAATGGGCCCTTTTGTCAGTGAGAGGAAGGTAAATATGTATGATCCTGTCTGACAAGATGTTGGCAATATCATGTACATGTATTCATTTACACTTTGCACTGACTCAGAACATATATGAGTTTACATTGATATTTATGACATAGCGAAAGAAAGCTTCATGGTTCTCTGTGGACTCTTTGGCAATATTTTTGCCAGAACATGGCTTGGATAATGTTAGGAGTGCTCATTGTTTCTTGATGATACTGATTGGAGATTTATTGATCTTTGGATTTTCACTTTCTTTGAACAATTTAAGTACTTGTGGTACATAGTTTGATTATGACAGGGGTCCAATATATTATATGGGTCTGTTTTCATATCACTGTGTGCGCAAGGCAAGATTGATGAATAGTGACAAGTGTCTGGAGTAAGAACTGCAACTGTCAGATATGTGTGGCCCACTCCTGTACTCAGACATGGCCTAAGTGTGTGAGCATGCCCAGTATGACCTTTCAGTATATTGTTGACTGACATTTGCTTTGTTTATTTAAGTGTGTGAGCATCCCCAGTATGACCTTTCAGTATGTTTCTGACTGAAATTTGCTAAATTTGTTTAAGTGTGTGAGCATGCCCACTATGGGCATATATAGTATATGTGTGTGAAACATCAAGTTGTTTTTTACTTCAGTGCTCACCTTTGTGTTGTACATCGACAGGAAGCATGCTGTGCCTGCAGGGCTTCCATGAGTCAATTTGCAGAGACTTATCAACATTTCTACATACAGGGGGGACAGCTATTATTTGTGCATTTCTACCCAGGGGGGCACACCTGATTATTACTGTGGGTGTACATAGGATGAGGGGTACACCTGACACTTATACTCATTTGCTAGGCCTGCACTGCTATGTCAGGTACTCCATTTCAGTCTGTACTGTTGCCTATCGTACTGGCTTGAGGCATACCACTGTACTACAGACCTTAGCTTCCAATTACATGCATATTAGTTTGTGACTTCATAGCCTACCCAACCCACATCACACTGCCTGGCCTGCTGTTATCTGTCTGCATAGGCCTGGGGGGAGGTTACTCATATGCCTCTTCAGAGGGCATGATACAGCATTTGTTTGTGTTTGCGTTTGTCTGCAATTGTCCTGCTGGCTGTGACTGTTAGGTATGTGACCCCCAGAACTGATATGTGTGAGTGACTTAGTTGTGTCTGTGCCAATGCAATGCTGTCATGGCTTAGTGGTTCAGTACTGTGACTATAGTGCACAGTATCTTGAGTTCGAGCCCTGTCACTGCTTTTTATTTTCCTGCTGGGCAGACCTGACTGGTTTTTACCCGACTTTGCTCGACTTTGCCCTACTTTGCCCGACTTTGCCCAACATTGCCCAACATTGCCCGACGTTGCACTGGTTAGCGCAGTGTGCAGCTACACACAATTATATTTAAATATGTTCAATACTGTTAAATGTGCTTAACAGTGCTTTATATTGCTTAAAATAGGGCACTCATGCCTCAGGTGGTGCTGCAGGGCTGCCTATGTCGGATGCACATAGTACACTCCCTACACATGTTTGAAAACAGGTAGTGTCAAGTTAGGCATCCCTTTTATTGTATGTGCGAGTCAGAGAGAGGTGTCATTTCCAGGGTTCCTACTGAGTCAGTGTATGTGCTTTGCATTGCCTCTTTGCCAAGGCCAGGGCATACTGGGCACGCCTCCTTCTGCCTACTGGGGCAGGCTCAGGTTGTTCCTCCTCCGAGTCACGCTGTGCCCATGCAGGCCTTGGCAATGGTGGGGGGTTGTTTGGCCCTGCCCCATGCTGTTCCTGCTGCAGCTGTTTCTGCAGGATCATATTGTGTAGCATGGCACATACCATGACAATTTGGGTACATGTAGTTGGTGAGTACTGCAAGGCTCCACCAGATGTGTCCAGGCACCGGAACTGTGACTTGAGCTTCCTAAACACATGCTCAATTATGTTTCTTGTTTGTGCGTGTGCCTCATTATGGAGTTCTTGTTCAGGTGTGTGTACATTTCTGATGGGTGTCATCAGCCACGGCTCCAGTGCGTGTCCAGCATCCCCCACTAGGTGACCATGTGGGATGTCCCCATTGGCAAATCTCTGGTACAGCTGTGTCAGATGCCAGATGTGGGAATCATGATAGCTTCTAGGGCAACCAGCACATACATTCATTATTATGCCCTGGCATCAGCACATGACCTGGCAGTTGATGGAAGGGAAGCCCTTGCCGTTGATGTAGACCCTACCATGCTCACCGGGTGGTGCTTTGATGTGTATGTGAGTGCAGTCTACTGTACCCACTACCTCAGGGTATTCTGCTATTTGGTGGAAAAGATGCATATTGCTGGCCAATGCCTCACAGGAATTGGGGAAATATACGTGGTGACCAACATGTGCTGATATGGCATCCTGGAACTGGTGCAGTACCCTGGATGCTGATGCCTGTGAATTCCACATCATATCACCAGCTGGTCTCTGGAAGGTACCTGTAGCAAGTATTCTTAGGCCAACACATACCTTGGTATCCACTGGGATGGGTTCCCCTCTGTTGATTCTGTGTGTGAGGCGTGGCCGGCACAGCTCAACAATTTGCTGCAGGAGGTCTCTGTCCACTCTATAGTGCTCCACTGTCTCCAGCTCATGTAGCCCCTGGTAGGTTACTCTGGGTCTGTACACTCTTCTCCGTCTCCTCACTGTGGGTTGCTCAGCAGCATTAACAACATCACCACTCTCAGCACCTTGCACATGTTGGTTTATGATAGCAAGAGCAGCCCCTAACATTTTGTCTGACTTAAGCTTTTTAAGCTTTCCCTCTTTGTATACTGCAGTGTTGCAGAGTTCTTGGAAAAAAAACAGGGGAGGATGCTGTTTTCAGAGTTTAAAGTGCTAGGTTGGGCTGGGCTAGTCTACTGCCTGTGTAATTGGCTGATTCTGATATATTTCACCTGGCAGCTCTGCTAGTTTTCCTTGGTTAACTTCCTACTACTTCTTTTCCTTCCTTTTCCCTTTCTGTTTCCGCCCAGGGCAGCGCCACGCCAACATGCTCACATGCGCGCACATGAGCGCACATGCTGTGTGCCTGTTTGCAAGAAATTTCAGATATTTTCTCAATGTGCACCTTTGGTTTCTGGTTTTTCCAATAGGACAACTGTAGACATGCCTCTTGCAATCCTGAGCAACTCTGGGCAAACACAAGACACTGTGCTCCAATTAGCTTACAGCCTTTCTGACATACCCCCTCATAACGTCACCTATATTCTACTCTACTACTCACCTACTCCTACACTTACAGTCTTGGGACATGGCTCACATGCTGGGGAAAATTGGGATTCGCTATCCTTATCCTCATTTGCTTGGGATTGCCTACTAATGCATGGTTACATCTCTCACACTGAGCTTCCCCCCTTAGCAACCAGTACTCAGTGGCCATGTTGTCTTCAGCCTGCCATTCACCTGCATGGCAGGATAAGCTTTTTAGTGAAAATGGCTATTTTTAAATTATTTTCTTGTTTTTAAAGCGCCGCACGTTTGTTTGGTGCTGCACTATGCTTAAACATTGGAGATCGGGGAGGGAAAAAAAAGTTAGATTTTAATAAGTTTAAACATTTATAAATGCCAATGGCCTTATATTTGGCCATTGGCATGCTTCCTCAACTGTACCTCAACTGTATGCATCCTTTATTTGGAGCTGTCATAGCTCTGTTTAGCTATTTGCAGAATGGTACTCTGTTACCAACGGAGTACATTTCTGCAGATAACACAAATCTTCCACGGACAGGTAAGTGTTTCCTGGATTGCAAATTGACCTCATTTGCATAGCTTTCAGCAGCAAATGAGGTAATTTACATACCATGATGCTGTCCGTGCAATAGTAGCTTTAGCAGCTCTCGTGCATGCCCCTGCCGGCTGTTCCTGGATCGCACGGCAGACATATTGCCTGTTTGACATCTTACTCTACAACTCCATGAAAACTTTCATAAATCCGGCCCATTATTATTTTAGCAACATCCAAGCTGAAAGCCACACTTGCATGGAAGTCTGTGCACCATACCTTTTGATAAATGTAGAATGTGGCTCTGGTTATTGTTATTTTATTTTGTGCTCTGGATGATTACCCTGACTCCATAGCTCTGTTTGAGCTAGACTGGATGGTGAAGGATTAATATTTTCATTTTTATTCTCAATGTTTTTCTCTCTCTACATTCATTTTGGTAAATACATCATTTTGTTAAATACGTCATTAATTTAGGACCGCAAAAACAATAACAATTAAGGTAAAAACCACACAGTTGTTTGATGATGTGCTATGGATCTGCTAGGCACCTCAGCATTATTTTATCATTTATTTCAGTTTCTGTTGTACCATCCTTGAATATACATCCACAAAGTTAATTGTAAACAAGCTGAATATGTGAAACCTTTTAAATCATTGGACTGTATTATAACTATAATTTTAAGAAACCTACCTCTAAAAAGCCCCTTAGCTTCCATAAGACCACGTGGCTGACACTGATCCACATGGTTAAGGCATAAACTCATTTTCCCCATCGAGCCCCACCAGTGGTGTAGCCAGGCATACTCTTTGTACACTACTGAGTACATTTTTATTTTCTGAGCATCACATCAACATGGCATTTTTCAGGTTAGAGCTTGTGAGCACAAAATTAAATTTGCGTGCTGCACCCCTGCACCCCACACCACACCAGCATCAACAATAAGAGATACAGAATAATACCATAAGTTGAACCATTTAACTTGGAGTGAACATATGTCTAGCTTTAACTTGCCTAAGACATCATTTGCACAATAATAAATCACTGTGATTATTAACCAAAAAACATAAATCATGGAGATATCTTTCTATCTTAAAACCATGAGACACCTAGCACACATTTGGGATGTAATAACAATAAAATGATACGACAACCAATGATCTTATTAAATGATATTTTTAGTTCAAAGTTTAAATATATTCAAAGAACTTTAAATAATGTTTATAAACAAGTATCCCTAAAAGATTTCTCAAGGCATACTCAAAACAATCAAATACATCTTGTTCATCCATATAAGCTTGGTTTTAAACAAATCAGGGTTGGACAAACCTCACATGCTAATAAGACCCATGTAAAATACGGGTCTATATTGAATCAGGGAATGCTTAAAAAAGCGAATGCTGATTCATTGACCCTATTTACCTGAAAGCCTACAATCCCGAACACTCGGAACAGCGATTTTTTCCCAGGGAAAAAAAATTGCTGTTCCACAAAAAAAAAAAAAAAAATCTTAAACCAGTATTTAATGTGGGAGGAGGGTTCACCCCCCACACACACCTTACTTAAATATATCAACTCTGAGATTGTACCACAGTGGAGGAAATGGCAAATTTCCAAAACAGCCCAGCAATTTTTTCCCCTGGGAAAAGAATCGCTGTTTCGGGTGTTCAGGATTGTAGACTTTCAGTTAAATAGGTTCGATGAATTAGTGTTCACTTTTTTAAGCATTCGCTGATTCAATATAGACCCTAAAATACACCAGGTAGATCTGATGAAGGACCCTCAAAACTGCCACAGATTTTAGATAACAACCTTGCACTCATAGACCTAGAGAAAACCATAACCTATTTGGAAAGAAGGTATGTACTTACCATAACGTTCCATATGTGTTCTCCATTTTCA
The DNA here is from genome assembly GCF_019279795.1 of Protopterus annectens. Classification (NCBI taxonomy): domain Eukaryota; kingdom Metazoa; phylum Chordata; order Ceratodontiformes; family Protopteridae; genus Protopterus; species Protopterus annectens. The sequence goes on along the minus strand of NC_056726.1, from coordinate 1,610,045,865 downwards.
TTCTTCCTCAACCAATCGTTTTGGATCCAGTGCTTGGATCCATCTCGGCCATTGCTAAAGCTCATTGCAACTTAAACCTCTCAAGCTTCCCCTTACCTATAATGCACTAACCCTGAGTTACCTTAGATCTTGCTTGCTGATTTAAGTAGAAAAGATAATCCCTGGGATTCAGCAAGCTCTGCACGGTGTGCAGGAATAAAGCAACTGCTGCTGCATGCAATATGGTCGTCGAGCGATCCAGGAATGAGCTCCCGGGACATGCATGAGCGCTCCTACACTATTCCTGCATGGACACAGCTTCTGTATGCTAATTACCCCATTTGAAGGTAAAAACAATGCAAATGAGGTGAATTAGTGATCCAGGAAGAAGGCAGGTGTCTGGGCAGGAATAGTGTAACCTGCAGAAATGTATTCGGCTACTAACCAAATACATTTCTGCAAATTACAAAATGTAGGCATGACAGCTCCAAAGAAAGCATGCATTGAATGTAGTAGGCATGCCAATGGCCAAATATATGGCCCTTGGCATGGGAAATAGTAGCAAAATTATAAAAAAATAACTTTTCTTTTTTTTGGCCGATTTTGGCCGTTTAAGCATAGGGCAGCAGTACGCAAATGGATCGGCCTGAAAATAATGAAAAAAAGTTGGTAATAAGGTCTTAAACTAAAATCAGCATTCTGCCATAATAGTCAATGGCCTGCATAGGACAACAATACCATGGAATAGTGGTTGTTAAGGGGGAAGGCTAAGTGTCAGTTTTGTAACCATGCATTAGCAGTCAGTATTATGCAAATGAGGGGATTGATACTGAATTGCAGATTTCCTCTCAGTGTTAGCTTACACCCAACTGTGTAGGTGCAGCAACACCATGATATAAGCATAAGAGGCAGATGACCTCATAAGGGGGAGTGTCACGCATGCGTTAAGCTTATTGGAGCTCTGTGGCCGTTGTTTGCCCTTAGCTAAGCACAGCTAAGGAAGGGGGTGTGTGTCTGTAGCTGCCTAACAGTGTTTACTTTGCCTAAACAGGTGTGCATGCCACGCACTGGGTTTTAAACAAAAAAAAAAAAAAACACAGGAAATAGCAGCTCTTTTCACATCTGAGCACTGGGTATGCGTGAAATGTACCAGAATCAGACAATTACGCAGGCAGCAGCCCAGCACACTACTATAAACTATACAAACACTCTGTTTTTTCCCACAAACTCTACAGCACCAGTGTACACAGACGGGAAATTTTACCTGACAAAACTAACAAAATGATAAGGGCTGCTGTCACTCTCATACATCAATATGTGGAAGAGGCTGAGGGTGGTGAGGATGAGAATGCTGATGATGAACCCACAGTGAGGACAAAGAGAAGAGTGTACAGACCCAGGGTACCCTACCAGAGGTTACATGAGCTGGAGAGAGTGAAGCGCTACAGGGTGGACAGGGACATCTTACAACAAATTGTTGAGCTGTGCCAGCCACGCCTCTCACACAGAGCCAACAGAGGAGAAACCATCCCAGTGGATACCAAGGTATGTGTAGGCTTAAGAATACTAGCCACAGGTACCTTCCAAAAGCCAACTGGGGATATCATGGGGATTTCACACGCATCAGCATCCAGGGTACTCCACCAGTTCCTGGATTCCATGTCAGCACATGCTGGTGAGTACATATATTTCCTCAACACCCATGAGGTGTTGACCAGCAATATGCATCTCTTCCACCAAATAGCAGAATATCCTGATGTATTGGGTGCTATAGACTGCACATGCATACACATCAAAACACCACCTGGTGAGCAAGGTAACGTCTACATAAACCACAAGGGCTTCCCCTCTATCAACTGCCAGGTCATGTGCGATGCCCAGGGCATTATCATGAATGTGTGTGCTGGCAGCCCTGGAAGCTATCACGACTCCCACATCTGGCATATGACACAGCTGTATCAGAGATTTGCCAGTGGGGACATCCCATATGGCCACCTAGTGGGGGATGCTGGTTAAGCACTGGAGCCATGGCTGATGACACCCATCAGAAATGCACACACACCTGAACAAGAACTCCATAATGAGGCACACACACAAACCAGAATCATAATAGAGTGTGTGTTTGGGATGCTCAAGTCCCGGTTCCGGTGCCTGGATATATCCGCTGGAGCCTTGCAGTGCTCTCCAGCTACATGTACACAAATGTTCATTGTATATGCCATGCTGCACAATATGATCCTGTGAAAAAAGCTGCAGCAGGAACAGCACAGGGCAGGGCCACACAGCCCTGCACCATTGCCAAGGCCAGCACAGGCACAGAGTGACTTGGAGTAGGAACAACCTGACCCTGCCCATGTAGGCAGAAGTAGGCTTGCCCAGTATGCCCAGGCTTTGGCAAAGAGGCAACGCATAGCACATACACTGACACGGTCGGAACCCAGGGAATGACACCTCTCTCTCTGACTCGTACATAAAGTAAAAGGGATGCCAAACATGGCACTACCTGTGCTTTACCATGTATAGGGAGTATACTATGTGCATCCAACATAGTCAGCCCTCCAGCACCATCCTCAATACTGGCACAGCCACAAGGTAAGTCACTCTTCCTATCAATTGCTGAATGGAGTAGTATGTTTTGCTAGTTGTATCTATGGTATGAATGTGAGCATGCAAGGGACCTGGGTGGCTGAATGGGATGGCAGCAGATAGTGGACATCTATATGGGCAGCATGAAATTCATAACAAATACTGGTGTCAACAAAGTAGGCAGTACTAGACAAGGTGACAGATCCCACTGCAGTACATGTGATGTCCCAAATGTTTGTCCATAGGACACACACATGCATGTCAGTGAGGCTCACATACTCAACAACAGCCAGCAGGGCAAGTGTAGATGACCATAAATAAAGGCTGTGCTAAGGCCTCAAATTGATGACAATGGAGAACAACCCCCCCCCCCCAGACCTACACAGACAGACTACAACGGTCAGGCAGTTGTATGTTAGTTCTGATGTAAGAAGTCTGAAACTGAAGTGTAGGTCAATAAAACCTAAGATCTGTACTCTACTGATACACCTCTAGTCTGCATGATCGGTCATAATATAAAAGAAAATGGAAGCCAACAGAGTACATGAAATACCAGTACAGTCATAGCAAATGTTTGCAGTTGTCAGGTGTGGCCCCCCTCACAATCCTATATAGAAATGCAGTAACATGTATGTGTGGGTTTAATAACAGTGGAGCACAGATTACCTGAGCTGGACCAATTTACAGGTTAGATTGTTGCATGTGTACAATATACAGGGGTCTGTGTGTTAGGTTGTTGTGTGCTGTATATTGTCTGGAAGTGGTCAGCATGTAGGCATGGATGGTTGTCTGATGTTGTACTGTCTATGACAAGGCCATGTTCTGACAAATGCAGTGCCAACCACAATGCATCCCAGCAAGACCCAATTCAGCAGACATCCATACTTACTGTTCAGATGTCAATATCTGTCACCATCTGAAAGATGGACATGCCATGAATGTGAACCCAGACATACACACAGTACTCAGATGGAAGTACCCTAGATAGAGTACATAAAATTTAACTGTCAACTGCACACACCTTTGGAATTGTACATACAGGTTTGCAGCACATTAATTGTCTGTGTAGTATGGAATACTGATGTAGTCTGGTCAATCACTTGCAGGCCACAAAAGGCACAGTTATAAAGTAAGGAGAGACTGCCTATGTCCCCACACAAGGCAGCATAAGGAGAATGTCCCAGGTATATCTATGAGTCAGCTGCAAAAAGCTTCCATATCACACATGCACTCAGCTCACCCCACCATCAGCCACAGGTTTATCACAGGTCATATCCCTGCTGTTGGGAATGAGTACAGTATGACCCCCTCTTCTGTATGGGAATACCCACAGAATGCAGCATGCTGAAGAGGTGTCCCATGCAGGTGTGTCCCTAGCTGTAAGCAGCACCCTGCCAGCATCCAGAACAATGGATTAATATGGACAGGAACTATTGTCATTAACACCTTGCACACTTACCCTATCACCCCAGAGGAATCCAGTCACTCACAACCTGGAACTGCAGGCATTACTGAATCCACTGGTCTGCTACAGATGGCCTGCATCACTACCAAATGCCCTACAGTCCTCTGTCAAAGGCATGTGCCTCACCCATTATGCCAGTGCATGTTATCTCATGGGGTCCCAACTAACAACATAACACAGTCCACAGAACACAAATGCAAGACCATGTTGACAAATCCCAGTAGCATGCCCACCATGTCCTACTGCATGAACTGTGGACCAACTCTTAAATATTGCTGGGATGAAGGAACAACTATAGGGATATCTCTCAGATATCGCTTGCATAATGTTAGGAAGAGGATAGAATAACAGAGTGGGGGTTGTAGAAGCATGGATGTCATGGAGTGTGTGAAGTCTGAAACTCTGATGTGTGCCTATACTACCCCTGCCTGCAAACCCAGTAATGGGTGGCTACAAACCTGTTTGTAAACAACAGTATGAAGGGGAACTGACCAGATATATGAGCCCTGCCTCTGGGTAACCTGGGTGAATCTGTACAGCTGAGAGGTATGACCACAGTAAGATATGGCCATTATGTTATGTCGATAGATGTACAAGCAGGGGATGCTCAACCACTGCAGTACCAAGGGGCTGGAAAATGTATACAGACCCATCAGCAAGTGTTTGCAGCTACCCCTCCAGAATGGCATGAGTGTGGAAGAATATGTAGGCTGCAGACCACAATACTGGACACAGCTTCATTCATCTTGTATTTCTCAAGAAATAACTGTGAGCAAATAAGTATATTGGTCAGTAGTTTATGGCATAATACATCACAGTGTAAAACAGTACATATGTCTGAATATCTCTGCTAACACCAACCATGTAACACAAGTAGCACAGACACAGTAGTTATAGTATCCCATTATCTTTCGCCCATTGTGACTCCATATTGTCATCCTGTCTACAGATATCCTGCAGAAACAGGTTACTGGCTGTAGGTGTAGAACACAAAATCCTGCACTGGCATACAACCTACCTGGAATGCATTCACACACTCAGTACAGAAGGTCATACTAGGCATGCTCCTACACTGAGAGAAATGAAGCCCATGTCTGACAACAACAGTGGACTATAGTCAGTCGCAGATGTCTGTGCATACACACCACATTGCACACCATTCATGCTTTGCACATACATTGGATATGAATACTCACACATATCCAAGGCCAACACACTTTAATAGGTCAAACATACACACACAGAGATCTGGGGAAGAGAGAGACAGACAATGACATAGAGATTGCCATCATGAAGCCTGTCCCACCCATCACACATCCAATTGACCAGTACCACATGATGTGCCAATGTCACTCACTGCAGACATTTACTTTTGGTAACCCTCAGCCCTATAGTGTCTGTGGTGCTTGTGATGTATTAGTATAAGGTACTAGTTAGGTAGGAGTTCTAATCTCAGACATGGCAACTATGAAACTCTGTGTGTCTGTGTGTGTGTGTGTGTGTGCGTGTGTGTGTGTGTGTGTGTGTGTGTGTGTGTGTGTGTGTATAAATTAATGAATTTGAGGCCATTCATAGTCAATACATCTCTCATTGCCCTACTTTAGCAAGCCTGTTGATGTCAGTCACCTTGAAATACCCCTTTGGAGAAGGACCAGCCCTGTAACCTCTGTGGCATTTGCCGTAAATGTGGAGCAATCTAGTAGCAGTAACTACACAGGTATGGGTTTGAATCTCATCTGTGGAAAGTGTTTGTGTGTGTACATATGTATGTGTGTATGTGGGGAAAAAGCCATATATAACTTTCAATGAAATGAGTTTCAGTCAAATGAGTTTTCAGTGAAGTGAGCTTTCAATTAAATGAAGTAGACCTATATATATATATATATATATATATATATATATATATATATATATATACATAGGTTCATAGGTTCATAGGTTCATACTAGGCTATCTGCCCTAGGGCATTTATAAGCCTAGCCAGAATGTGTTTGGCTTTCGCCACCCATTTTAAATTTATTTTGCTATGCCCTTTTTCGAGGTTAGTATACTGTGCCTCTATCTAACAGTGACACAGAAGTGATACCCGGGGTAAACCTACGATCTCCCATCCACTCATCAAAATTCCTCTTGAAGAGAGTCAATGAGGGACTCTGCCTAACCTGGACTGGGATTTTATTCCAGAGTGAAGGGAGCCTCTGGGTTATGAATCTGCCCACCAGCATGTCCTATTTATTTCAGTGCTGAGGTTCAAGTCTCTCAGCGTAGCTCGATGGGATTTGGATTTTCTGAGGTGCAGCATGTCCATTAATTCCGGTTGGACATGGCTTTATACGTCAGGCACAGATCGCCTCTGAACAGGCGGTATGCCACTGAGTAGAGCTGGAGTTTCTTTAACCGGGCAGCATATGGCATCTGTTTGAGCCCTTTGATCCTCTTGGTGAGGTACTTTTGGGGTCTTTCCAGTTGCTGCAGGTGTCTGGTAAGGTACATCCCAAAAGGGCATTGTACTCAATTATGGGCCTGATGAGGGATGAGTAAAGAGGCACGATGACCTCCCTGATCTAGATGTGAATCTCTTCATGATTAGGTGGGCTATATAAAATGTTTTTCTAACCACTTTGGCCACGTGGTTGTCAAATGAGAGATTTCTATCAACTTGGGTCCCCAGGTCCCTAATTACTTCTTCTGTACTTAATGGATTTCCACCTATGTGGTAATTTGTGGGCACTTTGTTTTTGCCAAAGGGGATGACTATACACTTTTTGGCATTTAGCTTGAGGCCATGGCACTGGCACCAGTTGTCTGTTTCTATGAGGCCCTTTTGGAGGATGCTTGTGTCGGCTGGAGAGTCAATTATGGCACCCAGTTTGCAGTCATCTGCGAACTTGGTCAGCCACAGTCCTTCCGTGTTGGCCTGTACCTCCGAGAAATATATACCGAACAAGAGAGGTCCCAGGACTGAGCCTTGTGGGACACCACTTGTAACTAGTTTGGAGTCTGTCCTTCAGCCAGTTTGCAATCCATCTAGTGACACAGGGGTTTATATTTAAGCTGGTGAGCTTATCTATAATGCCCGAGTGGGGTATTGTATCGAAGGCTTTGCGAGGTCCAGGTAGGCTGTGTGGACCACCTTCCCCTCGTCAATGGCCTTGGTGACTGTTTCAAAGAAATCAACCAGGTTTAAGAGGCAGGATCTGCCCTTAACAAAGCCGAACTGGGTAGGATCCAGTGTTTGTAGATCCCCAATATCTTTATTTATGAGGTCCATGATGATCCTTTCCATAGCTTTGCAGACCAAGCTAGTCAGGCTTATGGGGCGATAGTTTCCAGGATCCGTTGAGGCACCACCTTTATGGAGAGGGACCACTGTTGCTGTACGCCACTCTTTGGGCACATATCCTGTAGTAAGGCTGAGATTGAACAGTAGTTTTATGTTTGGGTTTAGCTCTTCTTTGAGTTCATGTAGGATGCAGCCCAGGACACCATCTGGTCCCATTGATGCTGTGTTTTTTGCTTTGGAGAGGGCGGCTCTTACCTGAGCATCTGAGATGTCAGGGGGGCAGCACTCTGTTGGCATAGATATTTGCCCTTTGGTGGGGAGAAGGTTGCGCTGAACCTGTCAGCTAGGATGTTGGCAATGTCTGTGGGTTCGTGTATTTTTGTCATTTTGGACTAATTCTGAGCATATCTGGGAATTACCACCCAGGTTCCTAACATAACTAAAGAAAGCCTTGTGATTATCTTTAGTGTCCTGTGCAATTTTTCTCTCAAAGCTGGCCTTAGACAATTTTATGTGTGCCCGTAGTTTTTGCTAATACTGATCAGTGATGCCTTCCCTTTTTGGGATTTTGCTTTATCATTTAGTAGCTTCCTCCTTCTATTGTATAGTTTGTTTATGGCTGGGGTCCACCAGACAGGACGCCTGCCTTTGGAGGATTGGGTCTTGGTTTTATTTGGGATCGATGATCCATGCATTCCTGAAGGTGTTCATAGAATGCGTTTATAAAGGATTCTGCGGTCTGGGCCGTATTTTCCACAGGCCGGGGCTTTGAAGGATTCCACCTCAGTTTTGAGGAGTGTAAAATTTGCTTTAGTGAAGTTTTTCACTGTGGTTTTCTGAGCAGTGGGTGGGGTCGGGATGTGACTATCCAGTGAGATTAGTTTATGGTCTGATCTTACCAGTGAGGGATACACTTCTGGACTGGAGCATAGAGTCCCCATGTTGGTGATGATCAGGTCCAGTATGTTCCCCCTCTTGTGGGAGTGGTAACAAGTTGTTCCATAGCATATGAGTTTATAAATTCTAGGAACCTTTGGGCTAGGGTGTTGGAGCTAGAGTAATGCTCCCAGTCTATGTTTGGGTAGTTGAAGTCGCCCAATATAATGGTGTTTGGAGAGACCTTCATATTTTCCAGTGTTCCCAGGAAGGCCGAGTGGGGTTCCTGGGTTTGGGAGGGTGGTCTGTAGCAGGCTATAAACTGGAAGGCAGTTTTACCCACTGTTAGTTGCACATGGATAGTCTCTGATGCTTCGTGCTTTGCCACCAACCTGGAGGTGTGGGTATCTTTGATGAATATCGATACTCCCCTCCTTTGTGGTTCGGTCCAAGTTTTGGGAAAAGCATGGTATGAGGTATAACCTGGTAGTGCTGGGGTGCTCTCGGGAGCCCTGAACCAGGTTTCTGTTACTGCACAGATATCGATGTTCTCCATGCTAAGGAGAGTTTCGAGTGCGTGCATCTTGAGGTTTAGACTTCTGGCGTTGAACAGCATTACTCTTAGTTTCTTATCCCTTATGATACCTATGGAGGTGGGTTTGTCTTTTGAGCCTTGCCTAAAAAAGGCACTATGGGGGTAGCAAGAGCCTTTGCCAATATCCGAAAGCCCAGGGGTGACAGGTGCAAGCTGTTCCTAGTGAAGCATCGTGGCTTGTCGAGCATATCATACCAAACTGACAGGCATTGGATCCCCTTTGAATGACACCAGTACTTAAGCCAATTGTTGAAATTGATCATCTTGTCTTCATATTGTGGCATCATTCTTGGTGAGGGTAAGATGCTACTCAAGGTCAGGGTCATACCGGCCTGGGCTACATGCTCAGAGAGCTCCTTTATGTCTCTTTTCATGTAGTCCAGGGAGGTACGTCTCAGGTCATTCACACCAGCATGGACAATGACTGAGTCATATTTGTACTTGCCTTGGAGTGACCTGAGTGCTTGTGTTATGTGGCGGATCCTAGCACCCGACAGGCTGCTCACCGTGACCCTCTCTTTGTTCAGCCTGGTGAGCGGGACGTCAGTGTGCCTGATGATAGAGTCACCTATTACAAGTGTATCAGGTGTGTTGTTTAGTCTTAAGGGCTGTGACTGTTTGGCACACTGGCTTTGTGAGATATGTGTTGCACGTGTTTTGTTTTGGGGTAGCGGCTGCTTGGGTGTCTGCTTTGGAGGTCTCTGCTGCTTCGGCAGATCTTTATTTAGAGCCTCCAAGTATGTTTTTGTGTGATTATGTGTTTGGTTTGTTGTCGTGGTAGGTCTATGTGAGACTGGAATTGTAGTGAGTATGGTTTCCTTCTCCTCCTGACTGGTTATGCCAGTACTGAGTTGAGAGAGCTTAGCCTCCAGTTTGGCTATATGGTTGCATCTCTCACATGTGTTGGAATTTGTTGGGAGGAGGAGAGGGTTGTCTGTGTACATGAGGCAGTTGTAACATTGCCTCAAGATTCCCAGATTCACCAGCTGGACCGGAGAGGAGATTGACAACTGATCTTTGGACATGCTAGAATAATATTGGGAATTCCTTAATAATTGAAAACCAGGGCCAGTGGGGAGTGAGGGTGCAGTGCTTTTAATTTTTAGTGCTGACTTATATAATTGCTTTAGTGAGCAAGTGCCAGGTAACTTAAGTGCAATGTGTTACAGGTAACTTAAATGCAAAAATGACAAACAGTAACTTTCTTTCAAGTGAAACAAGGAAATAAGTACAGTAAGCAATGCAGATATCACTAGTGAGCTACAGAAGCGCTGAGAAGCCGCGTATTAGGTGGAATTAGCATTTATATATATATATATATATATATATATATAGGGAGTTAGGGGGCAACTCATGACAAGGTGTGTGGAGCATATGAATAACAGAGTGTCCCAGAAGACTGTCAGTGTGGATGCTACCACCCGTGGGCTGGTTCGGATGGTATCACCCCTTGAATGGCTGCGTGAAAAGTGAGACTGGGGGGGTAGTTGGTGGGATCAGCAGGGGCTAGCCTGGTGACTGGGAGCATGTGTGTAGGGGGTATGGGGGAGTCAAAAGTCAGAGAGAGAGAGAGGAAACACATTATATTCACTTGCACAGTTGTAAATCCATAAACACATTAAATCCACTTGCACAATTCTTCAAACCCTCTTGCACAATTCTTCAAACCCTATCACATTTCAGTCTCTATACCATTTAAGTGCACATTTAATGTTCAGTGTCTCGTTGAGACCTGGATATACATCAGCTCTCAGTTCTATCTGCCATTTTAATTCCCGGACTTGCAGGAATGTGTCCATGTCCCCTACAAATTCTGTTATTTTTTCCAGTGCTGTGTATTTGAATCCTGTGAAGTTTGGGCAAATAGCACTGTGTTTAGCCAAGGCATTCAAACTGTCCTGTTTGTATATTGCTGCAGTGTGTTCTTTAATATGGCTACTCAGCTTCCTGTTCATTTTCCCGATACAGAAATTCCCACAGTGTTCGCAGAAAGCACAGTAGACTACATTTTTTGTGTTGCAGTCATAGTGATCATGTAGACTGACAGTTCTGTTGCAGTGCGGGAAGGTGACATTGCTGTCTTTTCGTATGTGTACACAGGCGACACACTTGTCGCAGTCAGACATTCCAGGTTCTGTCGATACTTCACTCTGTGGGGATGGGCTTTTATTCCTCTCGATCGCCCCACCAAAAGAAGAGGTTCATTTGAAACAGAAGTTCGGGGATGCCCCAAGTAACTTTGTCAGACCTTTTTCTCCTCCCAAGATGTCCCAGTTGTTGGTGAGGACCCCTCTGATTCCAAACATATCTGTGGAAATTGGAAGGGGGAAACTTGACACCCAGTCCTTTTTGTTCAGTCCATTCTGTGCCCTTGCTGTGAATCCCTTTTCCAGGATTGGTGGGTACCTGGAGTGTCTGTGCTGTATGATCTCTTGGAACAGGTTGTCCACTAGATACTCTGGGTATTTTCTTTCTAAGAACAAGTTTCTGAGGTAAAAACCTTCCTTGATGAAAACCTTGTCCCTAAAAATGATTCTGGATAACCGGATGAATTGTCCTTTTACAATATTCTTTTTCATGAAATGGGGATGCTGGCTGCTGAACTCTAGATAGTTATTCCGGAAAGTGGGCTTGCAGTAGATGTTGGAGTCAAACTGTCCACTTTCCGGGTCTATAGTGAGGTGGATATCCAGGAATTGAGTGGTGGTTCCGATATGTCCTACCGTGTGGGTCAGGAAGTCCAGACTCTGGAAAAGGGTTTCCAGAAAATTGCTCAGAGAAAGTCTGTCCCCCTTCCAGACAAAAAAGACGTCATCAATATAACGCCTGTACATTATGGTGTTGTTGAACCTGTGCAGTGATTCAACCTTATCCATTTCCCAGGCACTGAGGACTAAGTTTGCATATGCCGGGGCCATTTTGGACCCCATGGCTATCCCTTTCTGTTGGTGGTAAATCTTCCTGTTGAATTGAAAGAAGTTATTTCTTAGTACTGCTTCTGTCAACCTGCATACAGTATTAATCCTAGTCCCACTTAAGTTGGAGTGCCTGTTCAGGTACTGTCTGGTGAGGGTCAGTCCTTTGGCGTGGGGGATGTTTGTGTAGAGTGCTTCTACATCTAGGGTGACCAGTAAATATTCCCCTCCATCCAGCCTTAGTTTGGAGATGTCATTTAGAAAAGCCCAGGAGTCCATGGTGTAGTATTTGCTGTTCTGTACAATGGGATTAAGGATGTGGTCCACGTATTGTGAAATCTTTTCTGTTTTTGTCCTTGGGTTCGATACCACGTGGTGGAAAGATGGATTTTCAGGGTTCATGTGAACCTTGGGGATTCCAAAAAATTTTCCAAGGCTGGGTGTCATGACCTGCATGAAGTCTTTTTCATCTTGAGAGATCTCATCCCTGAGGTACAGTTCCAATAGTAGGTTGTCAATTTGTTTAAAGTTTTGTTGCGCCTGGTTGATGTTGACCTTTTTATAGAACTGGTTATTCATGAGAGATGCTTCAAGTGTTTGGATATATCTCTCCTGCTCCATCACTACTATTCTGGATCCCTTGTCAGCCTTCATGATCCGTAGGGATTTGTCCTGACTCAGTTCCTTCCAAGCCTGTCTTTCTTCCCTGTTCAGGTTGTGCCACTTTGCTGAGGGCTTATCAGAAAGGAGTTTCCTGATATCCCTTTCACAGGTACTAGCAAAGAGGCTCAGTGTGTTGGAGAGTGCAGGAGTGTACAGTCTCTTCATACTAAGGGGTCTGTTGTTATCTTCCGAGCTTTTCTCATCTTCTTCCTCTTCATACTGTTGTATATCTAATTTTAGTTGTAACTTTTTCAGGTAGAACTAGGTCCAGGATAACATCCGCCATGTTGGCTCTCTGCACTGGGATGAAAGAAAAGCCTTTCTTCAGTACCTTATGATGGCTTTCCGAGAAAACTCGTGTGGTGAGGTTAAATATGTCACCTACCCCTGCTGGAGACCTGAAGTCAGTGCTTTCAGGTGCTGGTATCAGTGAATGGGGAGGGTGATCAGGGTGTTCCATCCCAGTAATACTAGTACTGTATCCCGTTCTCTCTCCTCCTTCCTCCCCTGTGATTGTTGTTCCCCCTCCTTCCCTCGATATTGTTGGCGTTGTGGTTCCAGTTTTGTTCATTACCCCCAGGTCTGAACCTGGTATAAGTCCTGGTTCTGGTTGTGAGTCCTGCTGAAGATAAAAAAAATTGTTGTTGCCATTTGTGTTGTTGTTGGAAGACTGGTCGTTCATTGGTGGGGTCTGATAAACCCTTCCTTGATTGATCGCACTGTCCGGTGTCCTGCGGTTTGTATTGTTGTTGTCCTTGTTGTTGTCGTGGTGGTCACATTCACTGGTGTCTGGATCTGTCTGTGTCAGCTGATTCTGGAGAGGCATTTCTGGTCTTGGCTATTCCCTAGGAGGAGTATGTACCATCTTCTGGGAACTACTCCCTGCTAGTGGGCTGGACGTGATGAGGAGTCTATCCACCTCTGGTGTGTTGGGTCCATTTGTGGGTTCTTGTAATTCTGTCGTAGGCCTTAGTTCAGTTGTTGACAATGGATTGGTTGTGGGATATCTGTCTGGCCTTCTCCGTGTCTCTAAGGAGCGTGTGGGCCTGATCGGGTATGCTTTTCCTTCCTCATATTGTTTAATGTCCCTAAGCAATTTGCTTTCTTGCATTCAATCAGTGTCGCCACATGCCTGGTAATTTTGTGCGGTACATTGTCCCACATTTTCTTGATAATAAATAAGACAAAAGGTTCCACAAGAGTTGCTGGTGTGATTTACTATTTTTTGAATGCTTTTATTGTCACGAAGTTCATTTCTTAGTTAAAATTTCTTCTCTTCGTTCAATTTTTTTTTTGAGTGCGGTTAATTTTATATATATATATATATATATATATATATATATATATATATATATATATATGAATATATATATAAATATACAGGTATATATAAATATATATGTGTACATGTATATATATATCTATATATGTATAGATATATCCATATTCTTGTTATGTGTAAACAAGTGTTGTATATACCTTCCCAGATGTATCCCACCATATTTATCTGATATGTGTATATTTAGATATAACAACATACTGATTCAACACTATTTTCACTAACAAGTACTACACAATTGTAGAAGTCAAAGCATTTGTTCCATACTATTCAGTATGTGTACTGACAGATATTTTTGAAAAAACAACAGACATCTTCACAGCAGTCATGGCTTATTGGTTAACAGCTGTGACAACAGTGTAAAGGGTCCTGAGTTCAAGACCTGCAAGGGCTGTTTATTTTGTTGCTAGGTAGAACAAGGACTGTTAGATAAAGTGTGGTTAAGGCAGTTTTGAGCAGCTTTAAGTGGGTTTTCATGGGTTTACCCAACAGCAAGCGGTGCTAAATTACGGTTAAACGAAAAGGTGCTTACACTGTGTCCACTTCACTTACCATTGTGCAAATCAGCTTAGCATTTACATTTAAGCAATGCTTACTCCTGCTAAGCATAGCATAGCCTTGGTAACCAGTGATCACATTCCAGACTGAGAAAATAGCAGGATAATGACATCTTTAATAGGTGTATTTAATTCCATGTACATAACATGATTCTGTGTGCTGTCATTACAGTAGCAAAGGGTGTGAGTATACTGTATGGGACACCTGAGTATATATGGCTAGTACAACAATCTTTTCTGTTTGTATGTAACTATACAATAGAAGGAGGAAGCTACTACATGACAGAGCAAAATCCCAAAAAGGGAAGGCATCTCTGATCAGTATTAGCAAAAAAACTAAGGGCACTCATAAAATCGTCAAAGGCCAGCTTCGAGAGAAAAATTGCACAGGACACTAAGGATAATCACAAGGCTTTCTTGAGTTATGTTAGGAACCTGGGTGGGAATTCCCAGATATGCTCAGAATTAGTCCAAAATGACAAAAAATACACTGATCCCACAGACATTGCCAACATCCTAGCTGACAGGTTCAGCGCAAACTTCTCCCCCCTCCCCACCAAAAGGGCAAATATCTATCCCAGCAGAGTGCTGCCCCCCTGACATCTCAGATGCTCAGGTCAGAGCTGCCCTCTCCAAAGCAAAAAACACAGCATCAATGGGACCAGACGGTGTCCCAGGCTGCATCCTACATGAACTCCAAGAAGAGCTAAACCCAAACATAAAACTACTGTTCAATCTCAGCCTTACTACAGGATATGTACCCAAAGAGTGATGTACAGCAACAGTGGTCCCTCTCCACAAAGGTGGTGCCTCAACAGACCCTGGAAACTATCGCCCCATAAGCCTGACTAGCTTGGTCTGCAAAGCTATGGAAAGGATCATCATGGACCTCATAAATACAGATATTGGGGACCTACAGACACTGGATCCTACCCAGTTTGGCTTTGTTAAGGGCAGATCCTGCCTCTTAAACCTGGTTGACTTCTTTGAAACAGTCACCAAGGCCATTGACGAAGGGAAGGTGGTCCACACAGCTTATCTGGACCTCGCAAAAGCCTTCGATACAATACCCCACTCGGGCATTATAGATAAGCTCACCAGCTTAAATATAAACCCCTATGTCACTAGATGGGTTGCAAACTGGCTCAAGGACAAAACCCACATGGTTAGAATTGCTGGAGCCATGTCAGACTCCAAACCAGTTACAAGTGGCATCCCACAAGGCTCAGTCCTGGGACCTCTCTTGTTTGGTATATATTTCTCGGAGGTACAGACCAACATGGAAGGACTGTGGCTGACCAAGTTCGCAGATGACTGCAAACTGGGCACCATAATCGACTCTCCAGCCGACACAAGCATCCTCCAAAAGGGCCTCATAGAAACAGACAACTGGTGCCAGAGCCATGGCCTCAAGCCAAACGCCAAAAAGTGTATAGTCATCCCTTTGGCAAAACAAAGTGCCCACAAATTACCACATAGGTGGTAATCCATTAAGTACAGAAGAAGTAATTAGGGACCTGGGGACCCAAGTTGATAGCAATCTCTCATTTGACAACCACGTGGCCAAAGTGGTTAGAAAAACATTTTATATAGCCCACCTAATCATGAAGGGAGTCACATCTAGATTAGGGGAGGTAATCGTGCCTCTTTACTCATCCCTCATCAGGCCGATAATCGAGTACAATGCCCCTTTTGGGATGTACCTTACCATACACCTGCAGCAACTGGAAAGACCCCAAAAGTACCTCACCAAGAGGATCAAAGGGCTCAAACAGATGCCATATGCTGCCCGGTTAAAGAAACTCCAGCTCTACTCAGTGGCATACCGCCTGCTCAGAGGTGACCTGTGCCTGATGTATAAGGCCATGTCCAACCCGGAATTAAGGGACATGCTGCACCTCAAAAAATCCAAATCCCATCGAGCCACGCCGAGAGACTTGAACCTCAGCACTGAAATAAATAGGACATGCTGGAGGGACAGATTCATAACCCAGAGGCTCCCTTCACTCTGGAATAAAATCCCAGTCCAGGTTAGGCAGAGTCCCTCATTGATTCTCTTCAAGAGGAATCTTGATGAGTGGATGGGAGATCATAGGTTTACCCTGGGTATCACTTCTGTGTCACTGTTAGACAGAGGCACAGTATACTAACCTCGAAAAAGGGCATAGCAAAATTAATTTAAAATGGGTGGCGAAAGCCAAACATACTCTGGCTAGGCTTATAAATGCCCTAGGGCAGATAGCCTAGTATGAACCTATGAACCTATGTGTTTCATACATGGGTAGTATCCCAGGTTATATGCAGTCACACTTGCATGTATTGTATCATTATGTTACTACTGTTAACAGTGCTTTCCCAAGTAAGAGTAAATTGCAGATTGTAGTACTGGGACCATCCTATCATGTTCTTGGTGTGTGAGCTGTGTGTTATTTAGTACTTGCTACTGGATATTGATCTGATATGTGGATATTAACTGTAGACTACTATGTGTATAGGGCATGCCATTGATGTCTGCTGTCATGTAGTAATGGCATACCTATCAGTGTCAAACATCTATCTGTCAAAACATTCATCCTAATGTATAACCTGTTGGATATCTGATTTCTGTCTGTCCTCTGTACAGATGCGCAGATGTCAGGTATCCATCTTGGCTGCTTACAGGCAATCTATGCTTGACTGACACTGACATGTTTGCCCAACTGTTATGAATGCCACAGCTAGGAAACCCCACCCTGTATGCACCACATGCCATGGATAACTCAACTAGACTACCACAGTCAACAGAACATGGTTGGGTACAGGTCTCCAACCCAGACACTGCCCATGTTATATAATACATGTTGCATACATGTCTACTGGAGCACTTCACTGGCCCTCTACAAGAAACAACCAGATGATTGGATGTTGCATTTAACTGTCACCCTAGGGATCACTCAAGTGGCATTAGTTGATAGATGGCCTGCTGACAAATGTCAGGTGGCATGATGCCACTGTACCCACATCCCCTACTCTTCTCATCTCTCCATGGACAGTATCCTACTACACACCTAGGAACACCTGCAACCATGGACTCCATTACTGGCAAATGTGTCAGTGTGCATTACTGAGAACAACAGTGTCTGTGTGTTTGCAAACTTGTAGTTGATAATATACTGAGGGCCTTTTCACCCACTACACTCCCCATTGCCATAGTTAGAAATGGCTGCTGCTGTAATGGACATTAAATGTACCTTGTTACACTCTTCACCCTATGGGCTACCTGGAGCTTGCAGTACCAGCACAACACTGTTGTACAAATGGGTAGATAGGCATGGGTTACATTCTGAGTCATGGCAAGTGTGTGTATGTGTGCAAGTGTGTATATATGTAGGATACAGCATTCTGAGGCCACATACTCCAAATACAATACACCTTGCCATACATTATAAGGGATAGTGGTGTTGCTGACATTAGGAGAGCCATGACAAACCCTCACCCTACTATCCCTGTGGCATGTGCAATAAATGCATATCCCTGTAGTAGCACTGATGAGATAGACAAGGGGTTGTATTGCAGTCCTGGTCAATGTGTGATTGTGGGTATGTCCGAGCATTATCATGGGTTTCGGTGAGTAAAATATCCAATGTGGGATGTGGGTGCTGAGTATACTGTCTTTACACCATGGTACCCCAGTACATGTCCCAAGGTCTACTGTATGAGGACCGCTGTCACCATCAACCATACAGATAACTGATTGCACTATCCATCCCAATGATGCATGTGCAGTGTGCAAATTATCTGTAACAGAATGGACTCACTGAGAAGGTAGATAGGACTGATAAACCCAGGTCTCTCAGATGTGTCCATGACTGTTATGTGTTTGTCAATGTGTATATGAGAGTATGTCATACTATGTATTGTTCATTAACACCCAGTACATCCCCCATTACCATACTGTACAAGGCCTGGCGATGTTCTTCACTTAACAAGAAACTTGGGACACACATCATCCTAAAAGCTGTGTGGTATGTGCAATTAAGGTCAAACACATTAGTAGCAATAAGTACCCAGACAGGGGTTCTACTCTCAGTGTTGCCAAGTAAGTGTGTGTGTATGTGAAGGGATCTACTTCAGTTTGCAGAAAATACATGTCCCAGGAGGTCATCTGCCTGAGAACTGACTGGCAAATGCTAACATTTCAAAGGAATCATCTTGTGGAAATTCATTCCATCAAAACTAGTAGTAGATGTGTAAATGCCCTCTTACCCACTGTACAGCTGTACAGCGATATTGGATTTGGTATA
The DNA here is from genome assembly GCF_019279795.1 of Protopterus annectens. NCBI lineage: Eukaryota > Metazoa > Chordata > Ceratodontiformes > Protopteridae > Protopterus > Protopterus annectens. The sequence goes on along the minus strand of NC_056726.1, from coordinate 1,610,027,324 downwards.
TATAGTTGGGTGTGGATGTTGTGGCCACAGCCACCTTCATTGGGGTTATTGTGTGTATACCCCCCCCCCACTTAGTCTGCTGTAATACTGTACAGTTTATGTTAACAGGTTAAGTAGTTGTCAATCACACTATGTGTGGTTCTACGCCACCCCACACCCTCCAAAGTGGTTGGCTGGGACACCCACACCAGCACACCTAGGTTTACCAACTCCAGGATTGCACTACATTGGGGAAGAGGGCATATACCCTGCCAGTACCATCATCAATGACATTAAACTAGCAGACTGATTATTTACTGATGTGATGCTTGCCTATTTTGTCTTGGTGGAATTACATAAGCTAAAATGGGTTCACTGCAAAATTAAGTACATCCATGTGTACAGTATTCTTTGTGTATTGCATCAACACTAAAGTGTGTGTGTGTGTGTGTGTGTGTGTGTGTGTGTGTGTGTGTGTGTGTGTGTGTGCATGTGCGTGTGTGCGTGTGTGTATGTGTGTGTGTGTGTGTGTGTGTGTGTGTGTGTGTGTGTGTGTGTGTGTGTGTTATACACAAACATGTGGTGTTCCACCCAGTACACTTACCACTGTCCACTATAGAAGAGCTACTGACATCAACCACCATGCACTCACCTGTATACACCCATCAGACCTATCAGCCATGTGGCACATGCAGTAACTGTTATACAGACCTGTTACTTGTGTTCAGCTGTACCCAGGATATGACACAGTCAATGTGTCACCACAGTGCCATACCCCTTGTAGGAAACAACAGCAGACCAACATCCTGCTGACATATAGACACCTACAACACAAACTGAATACATTATGGAGACCACAATCAGTCAGTGTTAATAACAGCTATAATGCATCATGGCTGGACAACTACACATTGTGACATGTAAGCATTAAACTTTCCAGCTGAAAACATGTTACACAGCATTACATTGCTAAACCTTAGTGCATTCACCCTGTGTATCAGAACCACATTAGCCTGTCCCTGCATCGATGGTATGGATGACAGGGATGTAACACAGGTATCATCATATGCACAGGGTGTGTTGTGGGTTTGAAAGAGACCAAGGCTGAGCTGTTTGGTTGACATCATCTCTGTGTGTTAGAGGGTTTCATTATCAATTGGGCTGTACAGATGTGGTGTGCTTAGGTATGGAGGTGCCCTAGCTGTGTTGGTGGTGTGTGTGTGTGTGTGTGTGTGTGTGTGTGTGTGTGTGTGTGTGTGTGTGTGTGTGTGTGTGTGTGTGTGTGTATGCACAGAGTTCTGCCATGTGCCTGCCCTATACAGGGGTTTGTTGGATAGCTGCAGACCCTACATGTCAGGGTGTGCAGTTCACCATCTCCGGCCATGGACACAAGAACTGTGCCTGCCAGGTGTTCCATGGGCACTACCAGGTACAAGCCCAGATATGGTACTCTCCCCTGATGATGACAAATGTCCGCTGGATCCGGGTCTCTGTTGGGACCAGCCAGGACCACGTGCACATGGCCTGCTGTGTTGTGGTGTGGACAGCACCCCCCCCCCTGCAGTGCTGGTGCTGGTACTGGCACTATGTGAGCGGCTGTGACTTGTTGCACATCCACGTAGACCTCCACCTGTTGGTGTTGCTGACCTACGTCCATGTGGCTGTCGCCCCTACTCCCACCATATGCTCTAACACAGACATTGCACGGTCGAGGATTCCCATCATCTCATCCAACCTTCTATCCAGGACCTCTACAAAATAACGGTGGGCACCTGATAGATCACAGATGTTGTCAAGTACAGCACAATGAGTAGCCCTCTGGAGCCTCAGACTATGTCTTGTATAATGTTCCATACATGCATGTGCCTCCATGGTGGCCTGAAATATGTGTCTGTTGATACCTGCTGTGGCACTTCTGCCAGGAGCATAATGGCCAGCAGCCATGCTACAAGCACCCCTGTACATCTGCCTGTGTGGTATCTCACTGGTCATCTGGCTATGGCTGCTATGTAAAGACACACTTGCCATAGTCACCACACTGTTCTGTCCCATGCCACCACCTAGCAACTGTCCCTCATCTATGGCCACTGATGATGGGGTATGTATAGGCATTGTGACTGTGTGCGTGGATGGGGTGGATAAAAGTGGGATGTGAACCGATGGCACAGCTTCAGCCCCTGACAACCCTGCTTGTGCCTCATCATAGCTACCATCATAAGAGTTGTTGGGTTTCTATGTTGTAAGTTGTTTTTTTCTTTTTTGTAAAACAACTGAATTTATATGATGTTCGATTATTTTTCACTATGTGGATGTATGTTCACAGGGGTTGGACATAATATTAAGAAAGTGTACAGGCATGCTCTTTGCTTGTAAAAGGAGGCTCCCTGGTAGCTTTTTTGTATTTAAAATGTTTCTCCTTATATAGGGGGAAGTTATGTGTTAAACATTGGTTCATGCCATAATAGAGGTGTTTATGGAACATTGATATTGTGAATTACATTTTTGACTAAAGTGTTGGACAAATTGGGAAGGCCAGAAGATGTGAATACCATTGGTTCTTTGGAAGTTGTAAACAGGTTAACGGAAGAGGTGAATACCATCCTGTTAGCCTTAAATTAAAGCTCAATGAATCTTTTGAATATATGGGCATGAACTTTAAATGTTTTTCTTTCTATAAACAATAAATGAATGCATTTGAAATTTGGGGAGCTACTGGTTACACTTATGGAACTAATGTTTTAAAATATGTGCATTAATAATAACAACTGTTAAAATTTATGTTTAAACACGTGACTATACAGGATAATTTTATATTTATGCTCTGTAGTTTTAAATAAGAACTACATTAACATTAGTTATTGGTCTTTAGGATTTATATGTGGGCATAAACATAGTGAAGTTTGAACAATTTATTTTTAACTTGCAAGCATGGATCTAAAGGCTATTCTGAAGGGGCTGTCAGTAGAGAAAGAAGACATCCAGGTTTTTGGGATAGTGACTATAAATGTTATGAACAGTCAGACAGCTAACAATTCAGACCAAACTTGTACATCTTTGTTTGACCAACTTGTTAGACAAATGAAAAATTTAAGATCTTTTGTGTGGCATTTAAGACTTTTTAAGGATTATTTAGATAAAGGAATTACTCCTAGGGGCCTTAGAGTTCGTATCAAACCCTTAGTCAGTCAAGCGGATGATGTGTTATTGTCATCTTGGGCAGAAATTCAACAGAAAACTACTTTACAGTTTATAAAAACATTACATAATTTCTATGAATGAAAAATAGGTTCATATATACCAGACGTTGCTCAAATATGTGAAAAAGTTATGTCCTTTGAAGGTTCTGTTATTTATAAAGAATGTTTTAATAAATTGAGAGATCTACTTCTCTTTGAACAAAGTTTAAAGGAAAGAAAGATTGGCAAATTTAATAGAGATTCAAGGGACTACCAATTAGGTAAGCCCTTTGAGTTTACTAAAAATGGTAACTTAGCTAAAAATGTCAGATTTGCTCATAAGGAATTTAAGTCTATGGGCCATAAAAGAAAAAGGAATAAGTCTGTTTTGAAAAAATCTATGAGTGATACCTCAGGAGAAGACTCATCATGTACAGATATAGAGGTAGATAAACAGCAAATGCTAGCAGTTACCAAAAAGTCCTGTATGGGAATGCAGGACACTATATCATTGAATTCTGACATGGCCCCTTTACCATTAGGAAAAGAAGGAGGGGGGTAGGAAACATAAGTCCAAAAATAGGGATCGATGGATCCCTGGAAGCCATGATGAATTTCCTGAAACCCAGATAATATGTCCCAGTAATGTAATTAACATCTCTTCAGAGGTTTTATCAGAGTCTGAATATTAATTGCTGAGCAAGGGCCTTAATTTCATTCCTGTGTTATTTGTTCCTGAAGATGTCTTTGTGGAAGATTTATATGCTTTCTGCAAACTATTTAATTTGAAATTATATTTTCAGAATGAGGAATCTGTTAGGGAAAATAGTGGTTTTAAGTTTTATAAATCAACATTTATTCCACCTATGAATAAGAATGTAGAAATATTTCAGAAATGTGTATTTAAGGACATACATTTGGGTACATTTTGGGTATAATGGTCCACAACATGTTCCTCCTTCTAATTTATCTAGTGAAGAAATGAATGCTTTGATGCGGCTGAAAAATAACAAAAACACAGTTATTGTTCGAGCTGACATAGGTGGAGCAACTGTGATTATGGATAAAACTTTATATGTCACTGAAGCTAATAGACAGCTGCAAGAAAATAGATTCTATGCATGTATGCCTCAAGATCCTACTTCTGTTTTCAAAAAAGAAATTGATACATTTCTTGAGTCTGCTGTTAGTGAGGGGATTATTGATAAACATACTCCCCAGGATTCATGAAGCTCGGCGCAAGGCCGGCGTAAGGCTTGCGCCGTCCGTGCGGCGTATATATGGAGTAGTCGCACCATATGCATATTAATGAAGGCACGCAGCCGCCACAGCCACGTGCATAGGAAACTTGTGCGAGTGCATGGGGTGTAACAAAGTTGCGCATGGAGGCGTGTCAATATCGGCTGTCGAGGAGCAACCTAAACTGCTGAATATTATATTCCGCCTGCAATAGTAATCGCACCTATCAGTGTCCATGGATACTGAAACGTATGCAAAGCATGCAAGATAGTCCCTGCGAACAGAAAATGAAGAATCAAACACAAATGCACAGTAGGGAATAATGGGTCCCTACCCTTGAACAAATGACATGAAAACCGTGTGCCCGTAGTCCAACGTAGTGTCGATAGCTATACCATGTGGAAGTGAAACATATCATATGTTAGCGCGCCGCCAGTAGGTATGTCCAGCCCAATGGAGAGGGTCACCAGCTGACCCATAATGTGAGGGAGGGAACATAGCTGTGCAGATGTATCCATAATAAAATACACGAGGAGAAATGTAGATATATGTAGTGACCGTATGTCCGAATCATATCCCACAAGGCATGTAATAGTCACATACAAAAGGTATGTCCGTATTTCACATACCAAATGTGATAGGAAATAGCATACACATGTAAACAAAACAGAAGGAGCATATAAACAGCTATAACAATAAGGACATATGTAGGCCGAAAGGAACAGTATGATCCGTACCGTCGACTAAGATTACCACCTGTCCCACTTTGCAAGCGACAGTCCCTCTGCGGGCAGATGTGTCCTGACACAAACATGTAAAAATGGCAAATGTCCAGAGAATATAGGACATAATTATTCCGTAGACATCATGTAATAGTTGCATTAAACATATTTCACTGAACATATATTACATAAATGTTATAAGAAATAGAATAAGACACCGAAATGCTACAAGAATAAGCTTAGATATAGGCAAAAGCACCGCACGGATGTTATGGAGAGTGAATACTGTAAAAGCAATGTACTGTTGTCATGCAGCTGGAAACACACACACACACACACTTGGCAGGGCTGGGAGTCGAACATACACCTAACTACCCTATCACACTACAGCATGACGCATTTACAGAACCCACTACCGAGATTACTAAACACAGCAGTCCCAGAGGCAGACATCTAGGCGCGTGTCATCATCCACAAAGGCAAAGACGTCGGTAGGAAATATCTGTGGTGTGAGGCATCTAAAAGCAAGACTGAGTCCCCAGGTGGACGGGAGCATGCGCGCAAACACACACACACACACACACACACACACACACACACACACACACACACACACACACACACACTTGGCAGGGCTGGGAGTCGAACATACACCTAACTACCCTATCACACTGCAGCATGACACATTTACAGAACACGCTACCGAGATTACTAAACACAGCAGTCCCAGAGGCAGACATCTAGGTGCGTGTCATCATCCGCAAAGGCAAAGACATCGGTAGGAAATATCTGTGGTGTGAGGCGTCTAAAAGCAAGACTGAGTCCCCAGGCAGACGGGAGCATGCGCGTAAACACACACACACACACACACACACTTGGCAGGGCTGGGAGTCGAACATGCACCTAACTACCATATCACACTACAGCATGAAGCATTTACAGAACACACTACTGAGATTACTAAACACAGCAGTCCCAGAGGCATATTTCTAGGCACGTGTCATCATCTGCACTGACAAGGATGCCGACAGGGATTGTATAGAGAGTGATCAGTCTGAAAGCATACAGACATATTACTGTCCCATGGTAGATGTAGACAAACACATGGCAGTGGTGTGATCGGGGCAACGTAAGATTTACGGAACACCACAACAACAGAACATAGACACGGGATGCGCCACAGACAGTACACCCTTCAAGATAGTCAACCAGTGTGTACTCGGTAAGCATCCATCGTGACGTTGAAAATGGACATCTGTTGCCTGGATGACCACCATGGCTATACAGGATGCCAACGGTCATGCCCATGCACAGATGGACATCTCCGACACAAGGTGTCACTGGCCATGGCCACACTCTTAGTAATACACGTCCGTTCGGACTGTACTGTGTGTCGATCTACACAATGGCATACTGGGCATGCTCAAACACTTAGTTGCAAAGGGCCGTTTTGCATGCAGACGGAGTCTCAACATGCAAGGGCTCAGTTTGGACTGTCATGTGTGTCCATCTACACAACAGCGTACTGGGCATGCTCACACACTTAGCAGTTGCAAAGGGCCATCTTGCATGCAGATGGCGTCTAAACACGAAAATCACAGTAAGGCATAACTGTCCCCACGCACAGGGTGGGCCGTCCTGCATGCAGACGGAGTCTAAACATGGAAGGGCACAATAAGGTATAACTGTCCCCACGCACAGGGTGGTCACACACATGCAGTGACCAGTACACACTCAGCTGCCATCACAGCTGTCACAGGTGCAGATCACAGACGTACACACTGCAGTCTACACTGTAGCCCTCGAGACATCACCATGTCGTCGCTGCAGCAATACACAGCCATACATTACCACAACACCATGTGACACATGACCAGTGGACTGTACAGAGGTCTACAGCAACTGTGCAGAGTACACATGTACTGACAGGGTTCCAACAGGTGTTATGCATTGCAATTATACCACTATACATGACCAGGTCAGCTGAAGGCATACCAGGGGCCCCGGGTTTTACACAGCTGTGACAGATGAGTGTTGCTGTACATCAATGAGCACACATGTTTGGATATGTCAAACATGTGATTGTAGTGGATGTGTGCATGGACCACACACACAACACATATGTACATAGCTAAGCCTTTGCTGTCCCCCGTGCAGAACAGTGGCCTAAGAAATCATATGCACGCAAATGGAAGGTGGGTCCATGTCTGTTGAATGCTCACAGTACAGGAGGTAGCAATGTTGATGGAGGACACATTCCCCTGTAGTAGCCGCCCATGATACCCGTGATATCATACTACAGTCCATGTGTTATGTATAGCAACACACTTGTCCACCAATAGCAATGCATATAAACATGGCTACAGGAGACACATGTAGGACCAACGCACATGTACAATCTGTACTGTGCATGCAGCAACCATGCATGTGCAGTGGCCGATGTCCGTCACACAGCTGTGCCTAACTACAACATGCAGTCGCAATGCAGCCCCATCATTGACACCTGTATATGGTGACATACAGACAGTACGGTTGGTTGTACATCACGTATGGAGGGATGTGTGTACATAAAGTGGTGATCCACCTGTGTAGATGTATGTGTGCCAGGGATGGCTCACAGGTGTGTCACATGCCATCCTACCATGCCATGTCAAACAGTACGCTATGTCACTGTTACTTGACGGTGATGACATAACGCATACAGAGCGGTCAGGTGTTACCAATTGTATGTCACGTGACATCTGTAACACTGACATCCTCCCATGTGCATATAGCCACACAATTGCCAGACATAGTGTTGGTACACATACTGTGGACATTACCGCTGCATGTTTATCAAACGGCTCATCATATGGCAGGTGTATCATTCCCAGCACTGCCATGTGTGTCCGCTTGTGTGACCACACATGCCACATATGGTGGGGACTACGTCCCAGTTGTAACACATCCCTGTACACTGTTGTAGAGATCTGTACATACTGCAGTGTGGAAAGCATGACGTCGGCAGGTGTGGTGCATCACACACATCGGCTATCCTTACACACATATCTGGTCACTGCAGTGTGTGTGTGTATGTATGTATGCATGTATGTATGGCTGTCTGGTGCTTGGTGTGAGGGTGTATGCTACCATACAGTGGAAACAGGATCACTAACCCATCTTGGTGATGCAGTCTACTACCCTGTTGATGCCATCGGTCCCAGCCGTACTGGCTACCTGTGCATGTCCCTTCTCTGTGCCACGTCATGTGGGTGCAAAGTACTGTGAGGGTGATGACCACATAGGCAAGGGTCCACACCTCAACACTATGGGGTGTGCGTTATAGTGCAGTAGACCCCGTGAATGTGGCCATGTCCCTGTACTGTGACAAGGTATTACTGCTACACAGTGTGGCCTCATGCTATCAGGTGGCCTCTAACGTCATCATTGGCCAGACCGCTGTGTACAACCCCTGCACCATGTCAACATACCGGTAATGTTTCCCGGTATGTATGTCACATCTCTGTCCACTGTAGCCTGTTCAACTGACCACATGCTTCAGGTGCAGTATATGTGCAGACATCTGTGTCATGTTTGGACATCTGTGTCATGTTCGACTTTCCAACAGTCAGGTTGAGGGTACGTTTAGCATGCTGATATTGCCATATGTGCCTGTGAGTACTCCACAGTTACACATGGGGGACTGCAAACACTGCTAACTGTAGACACATGCCAGTACACCATAGGAGGGAACCAGGGCATCATTACCAACATGATGTTACTGTTGTATCCAAGACACATACTGTGACATATCACAATGCATGCTACACCTGGACTACATGGTATGACTGGTGCATGTCGACAGTACAGCCCTGATGTCACATACACGTCTCTCAGTATTCACACATGACCAATGCAACATACACATCCTTCAATATGCATACACAAGTAATGTTAGATACACCTCTCACATCTCTCAGTATTCACACACGACCAATGCAACATACACTTCCCTCAATATGCATACACAAGTAATGTTAGATACACCTCTCACTATTCTGTTCAACCCGTGCATCAGACCATTTGAGCATATCCCTGCACTCAGTATACAAACACAACCAATGCAACATACACATCCCTCAATATGCATACATAAGTAATGTTAGATACACCTCTCACTCTTCTGTTCACCCTGTGCATCAGACCATTTGAGCATATCCCTGCACTGATGGTGTGGATGACAGGGATGCAGCACAGGCTTCATCATATGCACAGGGTGATACTGTTTGCCAGGGGCATAGGCTGCACCAATGGATGACATCATGTGTGCGGGTAAGGGCCGGTGATTTGAATGAACATGTCTGCTCCATATGCATGTGGGTGATGTGGAGCCCTACAGTTGTGTTTGCTGTGTGTGTGTATGTGTGCACACAGTTCTGTCATTTGTGAGGCCTACACAAGGGCATTATGGACAGCTCCAGAATGTACAGACCAGGTTGTACAGCTCACTGTGACCGGACATGGCCACGTGTCCTGTGCCTGCCAGGTGTTGCACGGGCACTACCAGGCAGAGGTACAGAATGGCTACTGTCTGACGACACATGGCCACTGGAACCGTGTCCCCACCGGGAACGTCCAGGGCCACGTCCACATGGCCTGCTGTGACCTGGTGTGGACAGCGCAGCACCAGCTGCACTGCTACTACTACCGGCACTATGGGAGCAGCCATGTGAGGTGGCACGCTCACGGTGACCTGCACTAGGTGGTGTAGCTGGCCTACGTCCATGTGTCTTATGCCTCACCCCTACCAGATGTTCCAGCACAGACAGCTCACGCTCACGGATTGCCATGCCACGGTCGAGGATTCTGACCATGTCACCCAATAGCCTGTCCAGAACATCAGCAAGCTGCTGTTGAGCACCTGCCAATGCCTGGATGTTGTTGTTTAGGGTACTGATAGCAGCCCTCTGCAGCCTCTGCCCTTCTCTGTTCTGCTGTTCGGCACGTGCCTGTGCCGCCATTACAGTCTGGAACATGTGTCTGGTGATCCCCAGCTGCTGCGCTATGTCCTGCAAGTGCATGTCTGCTAGAGGTCCTCCTACGAGCAGCAACAGCCACATCCTTGTGTGGCACATCTGCAGTCAGTATGCTGCGACCATGGTGTGGAGACACACCTTCTGTAGCCACCACACGTTCCTGTTCAATGCTAACAAATGCTAACTGTCCTTCCTCTATGGCCACTGTAGATGCGGTATGTGTTGGCAGCTGAACCGTGTGTGGGGAAGAGGGGGACATAGCAGTGATGGCAACCGTTGGCACAGATTCCGCCCCTGACATCCCTGCCTGTACCTCTTGCATATGTTCATCACTGCTAGCATCTGTGGGGACACTATCAGATGGACTGCAGGAGGGTAACGCACCTACATCACCTGTGAATGCAAAGAAAGACTCTAAATTACAATAGACACACACACACACACACACACACACACACACACACACACACACACACACACACACACACACACACACACACACACACACACACACACACACACACTGACACACACACACTGACACACACACTGACACACACACACTGACACACCATGCATGTGAGATGACAGATGGCATGCAGCATGCTTGTGATACAGCTGACAGCATGCAGCTCAGACATCAATAGTGTTTGTAAGCATACCCCCTGGAATGCACACTACAGCAGGCAGGTGTCATATCATTATCCATGCAATTCACATGATCATGGTAGTATGCATGCATCCCCGTGATACACCATGTGGACCAGAACAGGATAACAGTACACATGGCTGACATGACCTTGACATGTAATCTGTTGACTTGTGCATTAACATGCATGCATGCCTAACACAATGGTGTCCTGACACATGTACAGCGTCGTACTGGGTATAACATTGCGGTGTTTTCCATATTCCCCTACAGATAGAATGCATGTTGAGCAAATGTGCATGGGCATGGTAGGGGACTGTGAGCCGTCTACATTGCTGTACAGTGTGATGTACAGACACTGTGCCATTGCATGGCATCATGAGGCATCTATATTGCTAAACAGTGCATGTTATGTACGCATTGCATATCCAGAACTGCATGCATACCCATGACATACCTGTGGATTGTGACCTACGATGCTGAGATGTATACACACCCAACCATGCTATGTCATGTGACAGGTCACTGGAGGACTACAGATGACACCCCTGCATGATGACTACAGAGTGTTAGCTGCCTGGCAACCATGTCCACACATAGCGGACCTGTCATGTCACCATTTCACACATGACATTGATGTACCACGCACACAAGGTGTACAGCTAACAGTGATGTCCTACGGCGGGAGGGGAAAAGTACAGTATCTGTGGCCTGGTGTCACTGTCAGTGGAATCTGTGAAGGTGACTACCGTCATGCTATGACACAGATGTCATGTTCCACACATCTTATGAGGTACACGTCACTGACACCTCCACTAGCTGTGCACAGGCATTTAGGATGTGCAGCGTACCACATCACCTGTACAATCGGTCTAGTTTGGCTGTAATTGGACAATGTGTGGACAAAGTGGGACAGGGTGTATCCACATCCTGTCTTCTGTGTGGCTATGTGTCTCTGGCCATCCCCCATGGCCATGTGTGCACATGTGTTGGTCATGTATGTGATGGCCGTCTATCACACATGTCTGTGTTGTCCCATATGACATACACCCGTATATGTTGGATATGTCACCATCCACATGGCTATGCAGACAACAGGTGTATGTGTGGTATGTGGGGTATGGGTTATGGGAAATTGTGACAATATTGCAACCAAAATGCTACGTGTCTCAGACATGTCAGATGGAACATCACAATGTGTGAAACCATTGCAGGGGCATATAACACATTGGTGACGCCTGTGGTCTGCCCATATCACTGCTCACTGTGCAGTACTGGTTTGTGTACCACACGTTTTGTTCCACTGTATAGTACATATGCCTCCATTGTAGAACACTTCCACCATTGTATGCACAGCTGGACACACATGTAGCTATGACAAATACTGTAGTTTCATGTCTGTGTATCATTTCAGTTGTATATATTGCACATGGGTGGCCTGTGTGGATGATGGGTGTTGCGACCTGTATATCCATGTATTAACTGGCCACATGGCGAATAGATCTATGCTTTGACATGCCTGATACCAATGACAGTCTCACCTGCAAAGGACTCTTGTCTGTGCGGCATGCCAGAGGTAGCCGTATAGGGTGACACAGCAGTATGAACATTATCCATGACTGTATGACAGCCACAGGGTGCACAGTGCAAGTTAACACATTCACCTGTACAATAGCATATAGTCAGCACATGTGTGCATACCATACCTCTCAACCTCTTAGAACAATAAATGTGGACAAAGCCTACTATTATGGGGGACATATAGGGACAACTGTGACATACTGCTCTTACTAACTTAGAAATTTGCTAGACTAATAGGTTTGCATGCACATGGGTTTTACATGGAATGTGCAGTCATAAACACAAATGTATGTCATCATTTAATGACTCCATTCCTCAACTATTTGCCAGTAAGGGACAGATATTAAGGGTAACACACCGACAATATGAGGCAGACATCTAGACATACTGAAAATACCTGTACAGTTCAGAGGTATAGTGCATACACAGGGTAGCATAAAGCATGTGTGTCCACATACCTTGCATATGTTGTTACATTACATGATGTACACTGACATATGCACGTACGTGGGATATACTGGCCATATGTTCAGTAATGACTTACGAGGCAACTCCAGGCTCATTGGTTGGGAGACACCCACCTCCATGATGGCAGCTAGTGTTTGTGGGGGCTGTTCCGAGGGTGTTCCCAGACTGGCCAGTAGCTCCTCTGTGTGTGTGAGTAGAGGCTGGGTTGGTGGCTCACCACCTGTTCCACCTTGTTCCCTGGTGATTGCAGTGGCTCGCTGATTTGCATGACGTATCAAGTCCATGCAGTGTCTGCGCACCTGCTAGTAGATGCGGTTGTGGCCGCCCACTTCGTTGACCCTCCTGCGAAGATCCTGCCACAGGTCATCCCGCTGCTGTGCATGCCATGACACATGGCTAAATAACACCTCGTAGTTCTCATGGAGGTACGGGATTAGGACATCATCCTCCTGTTGGCTGTATGCTGGTAGGCGTGTACGCGGCATTATCTGTAAGACATGATGAAGGTGACAGGTCACATTTGCAGACATGTACAGTGATACTGCTGCACATACATTTCTAGTACATCTGTGCAGTTATCTTTGTAAATCAACATGACACTAACACAACTGGCATGTATGTGTCACACATATGTTCATAGGTTCATAGGTTGGTACTAGGCTATCAGCCCTAGGGCCTATACAAGCCTAGCCATAACAATTCCCTGGCTATTTCTTCCCACATTATTTACTTTCCTGGACCCCTGTCTAGTAACACCCAGTATGCATTGGATATCATCCCCATATATGTGGGTCACCTCATTAATGTTCCTACTGCATGTGACGTCTGTCTCCATGTGGGCATGTCTGTTTGCCTGCACTGGTGTTACCTATCTACACATGCCTGATGTATCCACGGTAATGTTGTTGACCTTGATGCTGTGGATATGTCACATATCAACACAGATACAGCCTTACTGGACTTGGGCAGTGACAATGCACCAAGTACGCATGGAAACCTGTACATGCATCTGTTTTGCCATAGACACCTACACTGCACTGTACAGCTGTTCAACATCCTGCCACGGATCTCCTGTGTTGCACATGTGATAGACATGGGACAATGGCTAGTCGGACGTCATTCACAGGTAAGGTTATCAGCTATAGCATGTACCGGCTGGGTTTCCTAGCTGTATCCGACACCCATTATGCCACTGCGAGGGGCATCAGTGACACATTACTGATCCAGATAGATGATACCTCATCTACCATACAGCCATCACACCATGTATGACAGGGATGATATGTGTAGCTATGTGGACAGGGCTGCATGGTATGGCGGGAGTATGTCACAGGTATGGCACAGGGTTCTGTCCAACATGTGGCCATCCTAGTTGTAGGACAGTGGTTGTCCATGACGTATGTCTTTCAGATCAGGCTATGGACATGTAGCATGTCTAAGAGCATAGTGTGGCATATGTCTGTATGCAAGGTGGATAGCATGCTGCATACTGGAGGTGAGTATTGTGGAGGCTGATATTGGCCATCCACGCATGGGCCCTACCCCTGGAGGGTGATGTGTATTCTAATATTGGTCACACGGGATGCTGTGTATGCCTGTCCAATGATCTCCGTGCTCATGGATACCACCTTGTCATGTCATGGGTACCTCGGATGACTACCTAAAGGGCCAGGGAGACGTCTCCAGCTCAGGGAGGTGTACTACACTACACCATCCCTAACACAGTGTCCATACTGTTGACCACAGCCTATGTGTTTCTTAATGGGTATGGGGGTATTCCCCTAGTGGTGTCATTGCTGATATCATCCACCAGAATGTGCACATATGTCACACACATCACACACACAGCCTATTCTGTATGTTGTTCGCAACACTGTGACAACTATTGCCCATAGGTCATGGCCATTCACATCCTCACATACACAGATGGCTGACATTTGTCTGTGTGGTATGGGCTACAATGCGGGTGGGGTACAACACATTAACCCTGGCTTACTGTAGCTAACACATATCACTGTAGCACCTTTAGTAGTTGTGAGTCTGTCAACAGGCCACTAGTAGAACACTCCTGTGACATACAAAGGTATTTGTAGCCGAACATCCGTACTGTCTTGTACATCTGTACTGCTAACATCTACATTGATAATGGTTCATGGACTTGCAGACCATACCTGGCAATGTTCTGATGCGGTGCCACCAATCATGACTGTTGTCAACACTTGTGAGTTGATATTATCCAACACCCTATCTGTAATGTATGGGCATGCTCGGCACTTGTTCAGAGCTTCTTGGCACGTTATGAGCTACTGCTTAGTTTAGCACCCATTTCACACCAGTCCTCACAGGTACACTGTCTGTCCATACATTTCCAGCTTGATAACTATACAACAGCTGTCGTACACACATCACTCACATACCTCGTGAGACATGGTGGTTTATATGGCGTGTCCACCTGGCACGTACCACTTATATACAGGCATGTCCAACTGGCACATATCAGTGCTATTGCCTGTCACTATGAAGACTATGTTGTACATTTGGCAATAGAGCTATTCTCATGTACACAGTCAATGCACACCTCCCAACATACAACAGTACAGCCTGTGGGGGATGCACATATGCAGCCCTGCTGGGGGTTATACTGTCACCAACCCTGACTGCACCTGACAGTCATGTGGGGATGTGCAACATTAGCAATGCACCCCACACATCACATAGTCCCACATGATCCCCACCACAGGCCACACATACAGAGACACCTTGTACAGTACCCCTCCATACTCTGTGTGGGCACCACCGACAGCCCACATCACCAAACACAACCACACCAACCTATATCCCACAGACACGTGTGCCCATCACATACAGCCAATAGGGTGTCATAACATACACAACACACCTGTCTTAGGTGACTGTCAGCAGTCACACTGCTGTTCCACTCAGCAGGCTACACAAGGCGATAGTCACTTACATCCTGCTGTCAAGTAACTGGTTCTGCAACATAACCTATGCACACATGCCACAAGTCATCAGGTACGATGTGACTCATCTTCCATGTTTGTGTGACTGAAGTTGTATCGCAGGGCACAGACTACGTGTGCAGGGACATGCAATAGCCCACCAGTGTTGTAGCCCTGATGGTGTGGTCCAAGCCCTAGGAAGCATTTTGCGGTCATCCAGACCTGTTACCACTGTACTACGAACGACTGTGTCACTCCCAACAGTTGTCCATGCTTCTGCTGTCATTCCACAGGCGTCTAGTATACGTCCACTTTGACAGACCCGGTCAAACAACATGATGCTGTGGCACAGTTGACCTGCACCTGTCATCCCTGGGAGTACGGATCACATGTTGGAATCTTGTTGCTTTTATACTGCCTGTCTTGCACAGTGTCCAATAACAGTCACCACCAGAATGGGAACTGGCTAGCGAAGCACGTGGTCATGTCACACAATGCTTGACATCATCCTCTGTGACGCACGCAGCCAAGGCACACCTGATACTGCACCACTTCAATATCTCTGCAGTGACTCAGACCTGCCCCTTGGCTCTGCAGAGCACACCTGCAATGACTGGTTATAGACAGACCGTACCTCTCAGGCACATGCCTGGACTGGCACACCCACGGCTGAGGTGTCCCCATATTCCACTATGTTGTACACACATCCCGGCTGGTTACTTAGCACAATGCATCACAGGTGCTCCACATGCATATAACTGTGTCCAGAACTACTGCTGCTACTAATGTGAGACTGACAGTAACCCACACTTAACTGTGATAGCCGCACATGTACTGACACATAAGGCATACGCTGTGCGTGAGTCATAACCTCTGCTCGGCTGGTTCAACCCATACACCACATCCAAGACCAACAGTATCCTTGACATGGACACTACCGACATGTGACTGCTGTTCCACACCTGGGGTTATCCCCTCATTGGTGGAATCCGAACATATGCTACTCACCCTTGTTAGCCACATACCGGCACCACACACTTCATGGCATACACAGTAGATGAGTACTACAATACCAACTACAGATGTCGTATGACAGCGGTTGTTGTTGTCGTGACACACGTGCAGGTGGACAATGCACATGCAAATGCTGAGACATACCCCAGTGCACTTCATTTGCATGTACACGACAATATGGTTCATTCTATTCCACACAGAGCCATGATGGTACACACCAGATTACAGTCGACACTTTGGGGGTGCGGTCCAACGGACATACTTTACAACAACAGGTGGGGGCTGTTACACAGTGGTGTATATTCACATGGGTGGGGTAACTCACTGGTCAGCCTTGGTAGGGCCACGGATCCCTCATCACATACTCCATAACTAGCTACGTACACATTACTGCGACACATTCTGAGATGTACCACAAGGCATTATGGTGGTATGTCAGTAGTCGTATGCAATACCCACATCTGTTCACACATACAGCTGTCACTCTGGAACATGACAGTAACAGGTGATGTTGGCAACATGCTGTCTGATGGCTTCAATGCTAACATTACACCCTCTCACTCCCTGCAGGGCCACATTCCTTGCAGGAACATTGCGGTGTACCTGCAGTCACACCTACACAGTACTGACCTGCACTCTATATGTCCTAGGACACAGGCCCCTTGTCACCCTACAATATCCCAGGCTGTGATGTCCACAGACCTCTGAACAGCATGTCTCCCCACTGGGACACCATATTCAGTAATAGCCTTGTACCAGACATTGTGGCCCCTGACTGGCACACAGCGACAGTAACACTCCACACAGGTGGCGCCACAATGCACAACTGGGACTATTGCCCTACACACCTCACTGGACTGTTATGCATGACTATAGGGCACATCATCATGGACATCATTTGCTGAGTCTTTGTTGTGCTCCAGTTTTTTGATGCCAGCTGGGTTGGTCTTGTTGGGGCCAAAGCATGCCTCCTACACCTGTTGAACACCTTACATACAGTCGCCAGAGTAATTGATGATGACACGGGGGTCCACACAGCCTGCATTGTCCTCTCGCTGCCATTCAGCACCGTTCTCCATTCTGGTATTGACAGCATACACATCCACCTGCACATCACAACATATGTCTCCGGATGTTATGCAAAGTGGCTAATGGACAGGACATACCCACTGAGGGTGGCATACCATATCACATACTGCATTCCAGTTACACTTGGCATACCACAGCCCTCAGTCCTGGGGCCCTCATGTTCGGTATATGCTTCCCTGAGGTACAGGCTACCACTGAGGGGACTTCCCTGCCTAGCTTTACAGACCACTGCATACCCAGCACCATTGTTGCTCCACCAGCTGATACAGACCCCATCCATACGGGTGTCACTGTGACGGATACCGATATGAACATCATGGCCTCTACCTGCATGATACTTGGTATGAACATCACCTTTGCAGTACATCATCCACCTACTGGTTATCACATAGGTGTTGGTCCCCTACATACATGTCACATTGTACGTGTTTGTAAGACACATGTATGTTGCACACACTCCTGTGATTACCACATTGCCACTGTGGCATGGATATCCGTCTACGTGTCCACACATGTCTGTACTGGGTGTGTAGATGGTACATAGGCACCCATTGTACCTCTGAACAACGGACTTATACACACATCCATGGGTACAACACCCTGCTTAAGGTGTACCTTACACAACAGCTTTACATAACTCAACATTAAAACACCATGACGTTTATTGAGCTACAACTGTTAAAGTTTGTGGCTTATGTACAGACACCACGTCTGTACACATTTGCAGACTACATACTCAGGGGTGACGTCTGCTGCAAAGACAGGGCCCATGTCTGCAAATATGTTTATGGATATACTCTGCATACACGACATACACAATAGCCACTATGAGCATGATGTTCATGGATATGTGCACACACACGACAGTGTGTGGCATGTGCTTGGGGGTTGCATTCCCAGACCAGACACTCACCATGCTTTTGGACATGATTCCTATGTACATCAAGCATGGACAGTCAGTAGCAGTGTTCATGTGATACCTCGCTTGGTGGATGGTGGACACATGTACGCCAGGGATCACTGCAGTGGCTGTACTGTGCAGAGATGCAGGTTACACATGGCTCTTCTGTTCACAGGACACTACCCTAGAGAGGTGCCACTGGTGTGCACACTGTAGTTGTTGTTACACATAGACTTGCCAGACTGCATGGTACCCCTCTATGAACCTGTGGAGCTATTACATGTCCTTTGTGCATGGTTACTGGTATAGCCCTTCCAGTTAGATTGGCTGTCACGCTATTACAATGTCCCATGACTACAGGCCATATGTATACTGTTATTGTACACGCCAATCATGTTCATGTTTGTCTGTCACATCTCTTCTGCTATTCTAGTATGGGAGTAATGTTTGCGTCCTTTGCAAATGCACAGAGTGGATTACATATTATTTATTTCATCATAACTGTTTATACATATATTAATTACATACTACTCACATCACTATATGATACCTTTGTTATGCATCATATGCCTGTTCTCCTGTGTAGCATATCTGACATATCAATCTACTGTACTATACATTACACATGTTTTACATGGTATCCTATAATTCAAAGCATACTTGCACAGAGAGTCCACCTTAGACATGTCATTGACGTTATATGCCCATACACATGCGTACTGTTACAGTATATCTACATATACTATCCCCTGCTATGGCACGTACTTATTGGACATACCCTGCCACTGACAGCGGGTCGTATGACATTGTTCTATTTAAAGCCATCATGTTGCATCCCTTGTGGTGTCTGTGCTGTTTACCGTGTGGCCCACTGCTGGACTCACATCTTCTACAAGCATTAGCACAATCAGCAAGACATTACTACATAAATACCATTCCCCACTTTATGCATGGCGGACACTTTTAATTACTGCAAACCAGGCTATGCATACACTGACATAACGTAATACAGAACATACTATACATACAGTTAGTGTTCTACATACCTTGATATCGTTCTGGTGTTTCATCTCTATCTCAGTCTTCTGTATCACTCTTTCAACTGTTTTATGGTATGAGCATACAGTTTGCATATCTGGCAAGTCATCCTTATATACGTCTATACCTGCAACATGTGGTTTACTGCCGCCAATTGGTGGTCCGGTGTGACTAATTATGTGCACTTCAGCTGTGCAGCTACTCCATTCGCCAATTACGTGGCAACAGTGGGGTATAATTGAATTCTCCACTTGGGCGTTGGCCATTTGCCCTGCCTTCGGGGAGATGGCCTGTATTGTGTTTTGTTGTGTGTAATTGCAACTGCTATGTGTAGAGTCAAGTCTATTTTGGAGTCATGTCCCCCATGGATTGTGTGTGATGGCTTGTGTATGTGGTTCTACCTGTGACTGTACCTGTCATCCCACCCGTCTGATAAAGGACTATTGCAAACACCTGTTACATCGCCGTTTGTTCCGTTATACGACGGATACAATTTTGCATGGCGCCTTTAAATGTATCTCTCACAAGGTATGTTAATGGGTTCAGCAGATGTAATTGACTAACTAGATGTTTGGGCTGTGGTTATGGTCTGTATTGCTATTGTTTCCAGTGTGGGGGATGTAGGCGGGTGTACGTAGCATATACGGTTTCGTGGGGCTTGCATTTCTACATAGTCCATATATATATATATATATGTGTGTGGGCCCCTTCCCTAATTACAGTGCTATCACTTAATAGACTTCTGTTACGGGAATTTACTTTGGGCCGTTGTTATATGGTTTCTATATGGTATGCAGGTGAGGTTGATACTTCCATACCTCCGGATGTACGGCGATATGTGCACGGATATTTGTAAATGACCGCTATCCCGTGTTTGTCTGTCCCAAATATTTGCAGTCATTGCAGTGGTGTTGGTGTCAGACCCTCTGTCACATGGCTTGCCACCTTTTCATATGGCCATAGTTGGACACTTGCGGGTCACACAGTGGTGTTTACAGGCTGACATATGGCCATGGTCAGTACACAGGATAGCACATACTTTTATCCTCATTACATACCAATTGTTCTTGGTCCTTCACTACTTATCGGTTTGCATGTAACATTTCCGTTTCTTACATACAGGCATGGGTATTTCCTGCAACTATTGCATATTATTTTGGACATACTAATGTCCTAAACTCTTGGACAGTTGCCCTTTTTTGTAATGTTTCATGTCAGGACACACCTGCCCGGGGGGGGCTGTCCCTCCCAATGTGGGACATGTGTTTACTGCATGCCTACAGCTAGCTATGCCTGCACCTACCGTAATCATCTACCTCCGAGTTGCCACCTACAGACACACGATGCGGACACACACACACTTTAGTCACATGGGAACACACATGGCACCCTCAACACACACATACACAGGCTACATCACTTACAACCACAGTTGTACACGGTACCTATGTGGACCGCACCGCCGCCAGCGGTGACTACATGTCTTTACTATCATCATATTGCTCACGGGTCTACTGTTCCAGTACATTGTTCTTTCTGTCTTTCAACCTCCTGGTTATGCGTGTCGGTGTGTGACACGTTCCATTGTTGGCAGTATCCTGTTTATTTGTACCTCAAAGGTGTTTTGAATGTCGTCGACCTATCTATATATTTGCAGATGTCAGTGACCCCTTGTATATTGACATATATCACACTATCGCCCTTTATATCTGTATTATATATGTGTATATGTATATATATATATATATATATATATATATATATATATATTTATATATATATATATATATATATATATATATATATATATATATACATATCTCAGACAGGGGTGGTGACAGGCACGCTACGCCTTTCATTGTGTGTTTGTCAGTGTATACTGTGTTTCCTGGACTCTGGACGTTTGTGACTGTACCTGTCACATTACACACCTGCCATAGGTTAAGATTACCTCCCATCCCACTTTGCGAGGGATAGTCCTTCTTTGTGCAGTTGTGTCCTGCAAAATATTTGTGAACATAGCAAATGTCCTGCGACTTTGGGACAAACATATTCCCTATAGTTTATGTCATAGTTGCATAACACACTTATTCTGTATCTGACCCACCTACATGTTACAGGACACGGAACACGTACCTGCGACCATTACTAGAATAACCTTTTATCTATGCAAAACACTGACGTTCTGGTTTTCGTACTGGCCGGGTGTATGTGTCGTCCTGCAGACATCTGGCGTATGTCCCACATTGGTCATTTGAACTGTGGCAACCCTACCGTACGTACATCTTGCCTAGCAATAGTGTTGGGTGATTGTATACATGACTGCCTGTTCCACTCCTGGCAGTGGTCGTTTTACCCTTCAGAGTAGGCGCTATTTGTTCAGGGGTGACTAATGCTGGTGTCACCTGTTCTGTACATCATTGACCATGATCTGCACAGTGGTCAGTAACGCTTAGCCCTGTTTCGCGCATATCCGTATAGTCATATTTAAACATTACTTACTAGCTGTGGGCAACCCTTATTCCCGCTAACGTGTGCTACACATATTCTGATGACCTGCATCCGGAATGCATTACCCGTGCCGTCGGGATTCCGTTACATCCCTTGCGGGACGTGGGACCGGGAACATGCGCGACAGTCACTGCATGTACCACTTGGACATCTGGGGGTTGTACACGAATTATGTAATTTTGTATGTGCAGTACACTACAGCAGTAATTCCACACTACACTCACATGGATGACTCCATTAGTTTACAAATTGATGGGTCCAGTTAATGGTATGTCCATGTGATGTTTACTGGCTGTACTCCGGCATTGGGTATGTATATCACAATTAGCTACACCCGATATTTTGCTACCTTCATACGACCGTGGATGCAGCATGCTGGGGTGATGAATGCCTGTCATGGGTACATCCCCTGCCTTGACACAACATCCATGATTACATTTTGTGGAGCCCCTCAGTAACGCGGCGGGTAATCCGTGATGACTGTGTGTAGGACAGTGCTTACACACATGTGCTCCCACGATTGCCTCTGCTCCAGTAAGCGACAGTTGCTTACTCGATGTTGTGGTGACGGGAGTCACTGTTTGCCCCGTTTGGTGTTTTGCCTCTGACAATTGGGCGTGTACCTACCGATGTACCTGAGAACCTATACACACAGCACCGACAGATACTGATAGGCACATCTACTGTTCAGGTGTTGACATTTCCGTGTTCCAATGGCTGTTGCGTGTACAATGTTTGAGGGCTGCCTATGTAGGATTCCACAGTGGGCCACCTATACATCACAATTTACAGGTATTCGTGTTTGTGTGCCATCCTTGTTACTGTGTGTGCAGGTGGGGAAGGGTGTCAGTCCGTGGGAGCCTACACTGTCAAGGTATGTGCTATACGTTCCCTCTTTGCCAAGGTGTAGGCATATTGGGCTTGCCTCCATCTGCCTACTGGGGCTGGCACAGTGTGTCTGTGGTCTGGATCCTTCTGTGCATGTGTTGGCCTTGGCAAATGCGGTGGGCTGTGAGGCCCTCCCCCATTTTGACCCTGATGCAGCTGTTTCCGCAGGATCATATTATGTAGCATGGCACATACTATGAAGATGTGGGCACATGTGCCTGGAGAGTGCTGCAAGGCTCCACCAGATGTGTCCAAGCACCGGAACTGTGATTTCAGCATCCCGAACACACGGTCTATGATGATTCTGGTTTGTGCGCTAGCCTCATTATGGCATTCTTGCAGTGGTATGTGTGCATTTCTGATGGGGGTCATCATCCACGGCTCCAGTGCATAGCCAGCATCCCCCACAAGGTGACCTTGTGGGATGTCCCCCCTGACAAATACCTGATACAGCTGTGAGACATGCCAGATATGGGAGTCGTGGTAGCTTCCAGGGCTGCCAGCACACACATCCATGATAATGCCCTGGGCATTGCACAAGACCTGGCAGTTGATGGAGTGGAATCCCTTGCAGTTTATGTAGCGCCTACCATACTCACCCGGTGGTGACTTGATTTGTATATGCGTGCAGTCTATCGCACCCAGTACCTCCGGGTAGTTTGCCACATGGTGGAAGTGACGCATATTGCTGGCCAACTCCTCCTGAGTTCGGGGGAAGTATATATGCTCATTGGCATGTGGTAACATGGCATCCAGGAACTGGTGTAGTACCCTGGATGCCGATGCCTGTGAGATCCCCATTATATCTCCAGTTGGCCTTTGAAAGGTACCTGTGGCTAGTATTCGCAAGCTTATACATACCTTTGTGTCCACTGGAATGGGTTCCCCTCTGTTGTTTCTGGTTCTCAGGTGTGGCCAGCACAGCTCTACTATTTGCTGTAAGATGTCCCTGTCCACCCTGTAACGATCTACTATCTCCAGATCATGTAGCCCCTGGTAGGTTACCCTTGGTCTGAACACTCTTCTCCTCCTCCGAGGCCTACGGTGGTTGTCGGCATCATCCTCCACAACACCGTCGGTCTGTAACACATGCTGATGAATCACAGCTATGGCAGCTCCCAACATGTACATTTTAAAAGTTCCCTGTCTGTTTACACCTATGGTGCGGTGTTTGGGAATACACAGGTGTGTGTTGGGTACTTTCACACTTTATACTGTTTTGCTGTGAACACTGATGATGTCATAGGGTGTGTATGTATGATCGTGGCTACAGGGTATCTTCTGTGTTTTATTAATGGAACCACTATTGTGCTGCCTTTGGTGTTGCATTACATTTGGATGCTGTGAATTACCTCCTGCCCTTCAGTTTACATTTGTGCACATTACACCTACCATTTGCTGGCATGCATCCAGCTGCCTGCTTTCATTTGTACTTTCCTAGACCTGGCTTATCTTGCGTAATGTGTGCTATTGCCGATCTACTGTGGGTTTGCTTTGCTCTGCTATGACAGTTCTCCTATCTTTGCATTCCAGGTCCTCCCCTCCTTTCTTTGCAATCCTATGCCTCCCCTATCCTGTTTTGCAGGTTTCTGCATGCAGGCTTGCCTACTGCCGTCGATTGGCCGCCGTGAGATGATTGGTGTTAATTGCTCATTAGTACGCCAATTACCCTGCTTCAGCATTTCCTTCTTTTCTTCCCCTGACCTTCCTGTTTGTGCTATTGTTCGCGGCATGTGCATCCACTTACCGGGTTTCGGGCACGATTTCATCCCCATACACATGCGCTTTCAGGCTCCATGTGTGCTCTCAGCTAAATGGTTCTATACCTTTCTCCCCACCCCTGTCTGCAGCTTTGCTTAGCAACGGCCAGACCAGATTTGCATTGCTCCAATGTGTTTACTGATACGGTGGCACACCCCTCTGCTGATGTCATGTATCACCTCTGATACACTCCTTGGTGTTATAGCACTGCGCCGTCAGGTACATCCTTAATCCGGTGGGACGTTTGCGATTCAGTATTACCTGCCTCATTTGCATGGCATTGACTACTAATTCATAGTTACAGTGCCGAACACTGTCGCGGGCCCCTGGCAACCCTTGTGCCTTGCTTGTGGTGTGCCATGCCTACCATTGCATATTATGGTGCAATCCTAATTTGTCTTTCATTGTGATTTTATGACATTTGTATATATTTCCTTTGTATTCCTGTTTGCACACACATGCCCTGCGGTTGTACTGTGTGTTACTGTGGACATGACATTAAATGTTGTTTTTTAGGTGTTGTACATCTTTTCTTGTACCATTGGTTGTGTATTTCGCCATTGGCATATGTTAACTTTGTAATACATGAGTCTGGTCCGCTTCCATAACTCCGATGTTCTGTTTGGGAAAATGTAAACCATGTTTTTTGGTTTACATTTCCATGGGCTTGCGCTATGCCTGCACCACTTCGTGAATCACTGTATGCCTTCATTAGCATGGTGCGACACTGCGCATGGGGTGATTTGCATACCTATGCTGAGGGCTGCATAGATCTGGCATACGCCAGTAGTGCACGTGGAGTTGGTTCGTACCTGAATTGCTCAGCAGACATATTTGGCATTGTCCCGCATACACTACGCCTGCGCTCGGCGCAGGCTTCATGAATCTGGGGGACTATGTTTCATCTGAAGTTTAAAATTCTGTCTTCTCAATATTTTTACCTTCTTCCCAAAATACACAAGGACATGCAGCAGCCAATGGGTTGAGCAATTGTATCTGGTCAGGGTTCTTTGATGGAACCTTTGTCCACTTATCTGAAGGTTTATTTCAAGCCATTGTTAGCAGGAGTGAGAGCAAGGATAAAAGACACTACTGAATTTTTGAATATTATTTCTGATGCCCAACTAGAATCTACTTGGTCATTATGTACTTTAGACGTTACGTCTTTATATACTAGTATTCCTCACTGGGCTGGATTCTGTGCTTTAGAGTATTGGTTCAATAAAATGGCTGTATATAGTCCTGGTTTCAACACTTTTTTGTTCTGCTTACTGGAACATGTGTTAAGTAAAAATGTTTTTTTCAATACTAAATGATTTTTGCAGCTGAGGGGTAGAGCTATGGGTGCATCGTTTGGGTCTATATTACATCACCGAGCCCTTAAAAAAGTGAACAGTGATTAATTGACCCTATGTAAGTGAAAGCTTACAACGCCAAACTGTCAGAACAGCAATTTTTTTTAAATAAAAAATTGCTGTTTGAAAAAAAAAAAAAGAAGAAAGAAAAGAAAACACTTTAAAACATTACATTAAGTGGGGGGCTTTACCCTCCCCACACCCCCTACTTAAATATACCAACTTCGAGACTGCACTACAGTGCTGAAAATGGCAAAGCAATGAAGCGGCCAAGCAAATTTGCTTGAAAACTGCTTCGATATTTTGCCTTTTCAGTCTTTTATGTTTGACCAAGACACATTCAAAAGAATGCGTCTGTGGTCTTGTAATAGGAACCTGCATCATTTGCACCCATATATGCTGATCTCTTTATGGGTTACTTGGAACAGATAATAATTTATGATATAAATTATAATATTTTTCTTGGCAGGATTCATATCTAGCGCAGGTTTTTGGATGACTGCTGGATGGTATGGAAGTCAGATGTGGTATATTTACAGGAATTTGTTCAATATTTGAATGAAAACAAATGAGGTATCAGGTTTACAGTAAACTATGATAATACAGCTATTTCTTTTTTAGATGTTAACATGTCCAAACAATCTGATGGCACTTTATCTAGTACATTATATAGAAAACACCATCATTCTAATACTTTACTGCACGCATCCAGTTTGTCATCATAAACATATAACAGCGAATATACCTAAATCACAGTTTATGAAAATACATAGGATTTGTTCCAATATTTAAGAATATATACATTTTGATAATGACTTTATAGGTCATTTTGTTGAATGTGGTTATTCATTAGCACAGGTTAGACAGACAAGTAGGGAAGTACAATCATATTCTAGAAGGGAGCTTTGAAATATAAGGATAGGGGCCCTTGCTCTAGCAATAAAATCAGATTCACTACCACTTATGGTAGAAACACTCATAGATTTTTGGATATGATACAACAACATTGGGACATTCTATTAACAGATGACAGGTTAGGTGAGTTGTTAGGCCAGAGATGTCCTTTTCCTTTTAGGAGGGGGAAAACTTTAAGTAGTTATTTTAGCCATTACAAACATTTTTCACCCTTTATAAATTCTACACAAACTACTATAGATGGTACACAAGTGGTGGGTTGCTGTCCTTGTGGCCACTGTTCTTTTTGTAAATGTATATGTTCCACCAAGGAATTTTCAAGTGCAATTACTTTTAGGGCTTTTTCTACTAGAATGTTTGGCAATTGTAATAGTGATTGGGCTATTTATCTAGCTATCTGTTCCTGCACAGCTTTTTATATAGGGCAAACTTCTAGACAACTTAAATTGCATATTTCAGAACATACGAGCAGCATCAGATATAAATATCTGGCTAATGCCTTGTATAAACATACTATTATACACAAAACAGCAATGCTTAAATTTATTATTATTGATAGGGTGTTGAGACATAGATCAATGAAAGCAGATGGCATAATATTTTAAATAAAAAAGAGAAGTATTGGATAGTAAACCTGGAGGAATTGTTTCCACCTGGTCTCAATGAACATTTGTAATAATTGTTTAATGAGATTTAATTGTCTAAATATGTGATGGTATATAAGAAGGGGAATGTACTGATGTGTTTTACATTGAAAAAGGCCTGTGGGCTGAAACCGGTTTGTCTTTGTACATTAAAATGAGATATTTGCTCCAGTTATGTGTTGGCTGTTTTTTGTTGTGTTTTCACCTATAAAATAGAACAGGGTTCTATCAATTACCTGGATGTGAATATAGGGATGGATTGTGATAGTAATAGGTTCACTTCAAAGGTACATAGAAAACCTACCTACTGCAATTCTTTTCTACATTTTCAGAGCTCCCATCCATTTTACACAAAAAAGGAGCATTGTGAAAGGTCAATACATCAGGGGTAGTAGAATGACATCAGAGGTGTGAAAGGTCAATACATCAGGAGTAGTAGAATGACATCAGAGGAGGGAGACTTTATACAAAAAGATGAACTGTTGAAAAGTATGTTCCTTGATAGGGGATACCCTGAGAAAATTAATAATGAATTTTTTACAGAAGTCCTAGAAAATTGAAGTAATAGATTTGCACCTATTTTAGGAATGGAGAATAGTGGGATAGGTGGCAACCAACAGGTGATTTATAGTAATGATAGGGTGGAAAACATTTTTGTAAAGGATTATAGTGGAGATGTAGGAATCATTACTATGATTTTGAAGGAGGAGTAGGATATGTTTAGTAAACTACTGGATTTGAATAGTGAACTGAACTACCCCCTAAAATTTGTATTCAGGAAGGGTAAAAGTATTAAAACTATTTTGGAGAAGAAGGGCATTGAAAAAAGATCTAGAAGAGTAGGGACATATAAATGTGGTGCTTGTCCACAAAGCCCTTTTATTATTAACAAATCAGATGTTTATGTCCCTAGTAGAAACAGATGCATTGGTGCAAAATGTTATTCTAACTGTGACTCTAAAGGGGTAGTATATTTGGCCTTATGTAGAAAATGTGAAAGTTTTTATGTAGGAAAGACGGAAAGGTGCTTAAAAAGAAAAATATACAAGCACAGTTATGATATTAAAAAGGGCAATAATAGGAATGCCCTATATAAACATACTTTGACATGCAAAGAGGCTACTTTTATATTTTTTGTGCTAGTGGAAGTCCAGATGGATATTCGTGGGGGACCATGGGAGACACAAACTGAATATTGAGAAGTGTACTGGCAGTTGGTCCTTGAGGCAAATAAATGGCCAGGGCTTAATGAGATGGTACCCCTTGTACTGTATTGAAATTAAGAGCGGCCAAATTATAGGGCAATCTAGCACCCTATTTATATATCTAAGTATGTATTTATTTAGTCATTCATTGTTGTGCATAAGTTTTCATCTCTCAGGAATTTTTTAATGTTTCAATAAGTTAGATTTTTAATGTTTTAATAAGCCAGATTTTTAGCATACAGGTATTGACCACTCCATGGATTTAGACAGTCGACACTTTGATTTTTGATGTTTTATATTTGTTAATGTAATGAACTTTTAGGTCACTAGATAGCAGCAAAGTATTGTTTTATTACTCTTTATGTTTTACTTTAATATGTTAACACACACACACACACACACACACACACACATATATAT
Source organism: Protopterus annectens (assembly GCF_019279795.1). Lineage (NCBI taxonomy): Eukaryota > Metazoa > Chordata > Ceratodontiformes > Protopteridae > Protopterus > Protopterus annectens. Next base: position 1,609,997,794 of record NC_056726.1, on the reverse strand, counting down.
ATATATATATATATATATATATATATATATATGTGTATATTTTAACACAGATTTTTATTAAATGTTTATGATTGTGTATAAATAGGGATTATTAGTTTTTAATAAAATAATATGTAGGGACGTTTTTATAGTAACTTTAAGCAGTTTAAGAACTATATTAATAAGCAAGTGTTAAGCAGGTTAAAAAGCTTAATGAATTGATTTATTGTTTTAATTGCTTTATTGGTGAAGTGGTTTTTGTATAAAATGGGAGGGAGTTGTGTTTGTAATCTTTCTGATGAAGTCTTGGATGAAAACGTACTGAGAACTGTGTTCAACATTATTTTTACTGGGTGTGCTGTGCGAGCAGCAGCTATCTGAGTGTTTTTGTCTGTTGAATTGTGACTGGCACTTGATCTGTGGTTGTTGCTTTATTTTAGTAGGGAAAATGTATATATATATATATATATATATATATATATATATATATATATATATATATATATAAATATAGATACATATATTATATATATGTGTGTGTGTGTGTGTGTGTGTGTGTATGTATGTAGGCATACACACACACACACACACACACACACACACACACACACACACACACACACACACACACACACACACACACACACACACACACACACACACACACACACACACACACACATATATATATATATATATATACATGTGTCTGTATATATGTAGACATACATGTCTATATCTATATATATATATATATATATATATATATATATATATATATATATATATATATATATATATCTATATGGAGTGCATTCAGACATTGGATCCGCACTCTGAACCTCCTTCTTCCACAGCTGCACTGTTCTGCTTTGCTATGAAACAGAGCGTCACATGTGGGCACAACCTAACATTAGGCGGGGATATATAGGGACAGATCATATATATGCCTATTACAAACCTATGAAGTCTGTGCATGATACATTTCACATTACCATGACTGTTCTGAAGGTGGTGGGGTCTGAAACTCATGTGTCTATAATGATTTCATTACTTCCACTTTAGCTATTTGCCAGACTAATATACATGCTTGGATGAACAGAACAAACAGTATGATGGCTTAAATCTTGTCATTCTGTGCAGATCTGCACAGTTTACAGGTATGGCCTATTGCCCACAGGGCCAGATGCTATGTCCATAATAGCTGTTCAGCAGGACATCATTACAGCAAGTCTTGATGGCACATATAAATCTTTCAACATCATCTATCCCATTATTACAGACCAAGTACTACATTCAATTACATGCTGACATGTTTCACATACCTGTTTTATTATTGTGCTCTCTTCTGTGTACCGCTTGGATGTCTTCCTTGTTTGGTTTGTTTTATTTGTTATTTTGTTTTTCTTTATAGTATTTTTGTTTTTGTATTATTTTTTTTATTTCTGTCTCTCTCTCTCTCTTTGTCTCTCTCTCTCTCTCTCCACTACAGGGATTGAGCTGGTTTGAGTAGGTTGCAGCATGGCTTTTGTAGGTGATGCTCATGATCAGGTGATGGCCTCTGCACCAGGTGGTGTTACCTACTTGCTAACTGCTTGCAGACAGCTGTGTAATACTTCCAATAGCCAATTTCATAGCAACCCACTACTATAAATGACTACATCATGTGGGCATTGTCTCTTTACCATTCCTGTATAGATGACACCCTTCCTGTGTGTGGCAGCAGTGTTACAGACAGCAGGAAGTAATACCTCTTACAACAGGACTTGTGGACACAGGCCAACCACATGTTTGTATAAGGTTCCAGACATAGGGACAGTGTGTGAGTATTGCTGTTATATGCATTGAATACTGCTTGTTTTACTGGGTTTGTGTACATGCTAGTTACACATGGAATGCAGTCTGTCTGCTTAGCTCTCAATTATGGGCCTATCCACATGATGGCCAGAGGATTGGCTGTTATGTTTTGTCTGTTCACCACACAGGTCTTGTCTCTGACATATCAGTGGCATTTTCTCCATTGATTGCTATCAGTACATGGCAACATCCGTTTGTGTTTCTGACTTCAAATTCCTGAGTAAGTGTATGTTGCAACCAGTCCTGTAACACCAGCACCTTTCACAGTGTATAACAGCAGTATTTCAAATATGGCCCTGTGTTTCAGCCTCTGTCCTCCACCTATATACCAGGCTTTGTCCAGATGTCATGCAGTAAGAGGTTGTTAGGTAATGGCCTATCAATATTTAATGTTGGCATTCCTGCTATCATTCCAGTGATGTTGTGGACTCCCACATAAATTGTGGGGTAGGATCCATATATATGAGGGCTACAGCTGGACAAAACGTGTGTGCCCTTGTGCAGTCCAGATGTCAGTGTATGGAGAACACTGTTATATGCCCTTTTAAGACATTTTATGGGAGAGGAGTATTAAATGTTTTTAACCTAGCCTGTTACAACATGTGAGGGATATCAGTAGTAAGAAACATTAAAGTATATGGTTGTATATTTTCATAAATCTCATCATGGGAACAGTGGTGGGCTACAGCTTACTGTCTTACACACAATTCTGTTTGTCAGTGTGATAGTGAGGTTTTAAATTAAGCATTGTTATGTAACAGATACATTTACATTGTGACAACTAGTACTTTTCCCCCTAGGGGCTGAGCACACAGTGCAATTGGAGGCTGCTGAACTGCATCAAGTGCTGATTTGTTCTTATCTTCAAGGCAAATGTTTTTCTTTTTTTTACTGCTGTACTACTTAAAGGCCTTAGCCTGGACAGCAAAGTATGTTTTGTTTAGCAGATTATGGTATCATATGTTTTGTTTGAGAGTTGCATTAATCAGTTATTATGTATTTCAAGCACCTAACTGCTATAAGAAATGGCATAAACAACTGGAATAGTACACAAATAAACATTTCTATGTATGCAAACTTGTGTGTGGTGTCATGTCCTTTGCATTGTGTGGGGGTATATGTTCATGCAATAATTCTCATTTGTAGGAAAGAATCAAACACTGGCCATTTTAAAAAGGTGGCAGCTGTAGGAAGAATAGATGTTTGATGTGCTGTGCACCCTCTATATATACTCTTTTTATACATATCTATAAGTAGTTATATATTTATATGTGTATGTATGTGTGTGTGTGTATATATATATATATATATATATATATATGTATACATATATATATATATAGAGCTATATATATATATATATATATATATATATATATATATATATATATATATATATATATATATATATATATACATATATATGTATATATGTGTGTGTGTGAATATGTATCATTGGAATGTTTACTGCTTCCACATTGTACATTCCCTATGGTAGACTGACTGTTCTGCATGATATGTTAGAGAAATCTTCCTAACGTCTTACAGCTGAGATGGCTTACTGTTAACTTGTTGTGGCTATGTTGTACAGGGTTCAGGGTTCAAGTCTTGCAAGTGCTGGTTATTGTGTTGCAAGGCAGATCAGTTCAGCTGTGGCAGAAGGGAAAATGGCAATAATTAAAGAGATCCCTATTTTGGGCCCCTTCACCCCCAATAATAGTGCCTTTGGTCAGATGTTTTGCAGTAAGAGGTTCAGAGTGTGGATCCAATGTGCGAATGAAATATATATATATAATATATATATATATATATATATATATATATATATATATATATATAAATATATATATATATATATATATATATATATATATATGTGTATACATACATACATACATGCATCTACATATATAAATACATTTTCCCTACTGTTGAATGAGTGTGCTGCATATGTTTGAGAAAAGATCGCATTTATGCATATGTTTGAGAAAAGATCGCATTTATGTACAGCTCAAATGGCTTAGTGGTAAATCACTGTTGCTATAGTGTACAGCATCCTGGGCTCCAGACTTGCAAGGGCTGGTTATTTTGTTGCCGGGCAGAACAAGGACTGTTGGATACAGAGTGATTAAGTCTCTTTTAAGCAGTTGTAAGCGGGTTTGCATGAGTTGGTACGATGGTAAGCAATGCTAACTTCAGGTTAAATATGCTTACAGACAGCCTGACAGTGCTTAATCTGTGCAGCCATTGCTTGCCACCACACAAACTGGCTTAAATCCACTTACTACTGTTTAAAAGTGCTTACTCCCACTTACACCTGGGCTAATTTCTTTAAAAGAAAAGAAAAATGGGTTGTTAGGCAAGTGGTGAATAAAGGGGCACACAGAGGGAAAAACAATAGGGCAAGTAGCTAGAGATATGCAGGATGGGTGTAGGGAAGGTCTATAGCTGCCCATTTCTTCTACAGCAGCAGCTGTGCATATGTACTGAATTTGGAGGTAGATTTGAACACTCAAACCCCTGAGAGAGGGGTGAGGACAACAATAATCTGTTGTGAAGCCAATTAGACCAGATTACATATGTCCAGTGGACACGTATGCAAAATGGACAACTATGTATGAGAGAGTGGGGTGAGGACATCAATAATTTGTTGTGAAACCAGTTAGACAGGATTACATGTGTTCAGTGGACACGTGTGTGAAATGGGCAGCTATGTATGGGGCAAATTTTTTTTTTTTTTTTGGTAACAGATTGCCCTTATTTTTTTAAGGTGAAAGTGGGATGTTGGGGAAGGATAGTAGATATATTTGGGGAGGTAGGAAGACAGACAAGACAGCAAGATACCATACATGGGCGGTATATGACACATGTGGGAGGTCAACACCTTGGATGGGGCGGGATATTTGGAAATCTGAAGCCCATGAGCCCCCAAATGGAAACAGTGGGATTGAGGTCCCCACCCATGGGCAGTAACCACTGCACCTTCACGGCCCTAAAAGTGGCTGTGCTGAAGCTGAGCAAGAGTTGCAGACTGACTTTCTAAATGCTCCAAGTGGCCCTCAAGCTGGCATAGCAGATCTCCAAACTCCCTTCGGAGCTCGCTATATACCAATCCACGGACCTGACTTTGGGTGACAGGATCCTGTTTATGCCCACTCGCAGTGGAGGGATGAGCCCCATCCCCTCAGGTGGATCCAGCTGAAGGTGGTGCAGGACCAGAGGATGAGGAGGTCCCGGGGTGGGTCCTAGTCATGCTGAATCCCGGTGCCATGGCCAGATGAGGTGGGAGGGGTACGTCCGCTGGAACCGGCCTTCCCATACGTGCTATGGTGTTGCAGTTTTAAAACATATGTGGGTTAGTAATAGTGAACACAATCCAGGATTAGTTATAACAGCATGCATAGATATTCCCATTAACCCAAAACACCAGATTTGGAACAGTTGCATAGCAAACAGAACACATTGCATATATGGAACCACAGTGGCCATTACAATGGCATGCAGGTTACATTCATAGCAACAGGCCACCAATGATAGTAGTTCAACATGGAACATTAATAGAAACACATTTCTATACCTGTTGAACAGTAGAACATATGTCCCAACAGTAGGTTTGGTGTAAACATACCCATTGATTTGTATATTTAGATTATTGTTGCAGATATGGTGGGTGGGAGAGAGAGATGTCAATTAACAACTTATATATCCTTGTAGTACTCACAATTTTAATGATCATTGTTCTAATCAGTACTCTACAGTATTATTACAATACCCTATGGCCTCGGTTTGGGCAGTGGTATGTTTGTACACAGTGTATACTGCAACTGTCTTATAGCTAAATTCTTACATCTCTTACCTGGTAGATCTGTGGAGGGAATGTTTGTTAACACTACCTGACCATTTCTACAAATATTCCCAGATTCAAAGTTAACATTATGCACATACCTCTCAATCTCTTAATGCACACACTCTGGACAAAGCTTGACAACATGGGGGTATAAATAGTGACATGTTTTGAATATTGCTGTCATAAACTCGGAGAGTTGCTAGAGTGGAAATATTAGTTTTAATATACATTTTCTGAAAGTTTTGAGGTCTGAAGCAAATGTATGTCATTATTTCCTGACTACAATTCTGAGATCATCCCACTGATTTGCCAGGGGGACAGAGGAACAGGCAGAAAATATGGGCCAATTATCTGGACATTCTGAAAAATCTGTACAGTTGAGAGGTATAATTCTGCATACAGCTTACTACCACTCCCAGGATTCGAACCATGGCTGTGTCTGCTAAAAATACAACAATTTAAGTCACAATAGAGTGTGCTATTTTGACATTGCGGTCTATCTCTTCTGTGTTTTCTGTTTAGGTCTCTCTTGGTTGTACAATCTGACCTTGTAATTACAACAGTCTTATACAGACATTCCTACATGGATGCACTTCATAACACTGAAAGCTCAAAACACTGAAACTTAAAACACTGAAAACACATATCATACATATACTGAGTTTAAACAACATAAATCATAGCACTTTCCACCAAGTGTAAGCAGGGGGGCAAGCTGCCTGCACCCCCCAGGTCCCCTCTCAGCCAGATAAACATCTGACCTGCTAATCCTAAATCTCAACATAAGAAGTATTACCAACAAGCTAACAGACCTACATGCATTCATAGCCCACTACAACCCTGATATACTCACCATTACAAAGACCTGACTTAAACCCAGTATCCAAGATGAAGACTTTCTCTCCCCAGGGTATAATACACTTAGATCTGATAGAACAAACAGGAAAGGAGGAGGAATAGCCATTCTCTTTAAAAACACCCTTAACCTCCAGCTCCTGCACACTATACCACCCATTTTTCAAAATGCTGATGTCCTATTTTCTGTCCTATCCATAAGAAACACCAAGAAGATCAATATAATATGCTGCTACATGCCTCCAGGCAACAACACACTCATAGTAGACTACATCCTACACTGGACAAAGGACAATCTACCTCAGGAAACAATTCTACTAGGAGACCTTAACACTGACTGAGCAGCCTGTAACTCCAGCAGTCCCACAACACATATCAATCTATATGAGTTCTCTCAACTAATTGAAGAACCATCTAGAATAGATGAGAAAACAAAGAGAGAATCCATACTGGACTGGAGACTAACCAACTATCCCAAACAAAACTATGCAGTAGGCATGTCTCCTAGATGACCTAAGTGATCATCTCCCCACCTTCCTACTCCACAAACACTCCAATCACCCCAAACCAGTAGACTACAAATTCATACAAGATGACCGTAACCTTACCCCACAATACCTAAATACTGTCCTAAGCCACTGCAACTGGGAACCACTACGGACACTTCGGTTAGACCAGGCAGTATACTACTTCAATACTACCTTCTCTAAGATCCTTAACAGTCTAACTCCCAGCAGAAAGATCAGAGTTAAAGCCAACTGTTAAGCCAGCCACCCTGGCTAAATAGGAACACCAGAGCCTTACTAAAAGCTAGAGATAAAGCCTGGAAAATCTGGAAAACTGACAATACCCCTAGCTCCAGGCAATACTATCAACAGCTTAGAAACAAGGCCAAGGCTGAATCCAAAGTAAACAAACAAAGCTATTTTCTTAGCATGCAAAGGAAATATTCAAATAATCCACAAAAATTCTGGCATGCCATTAACTCCCTACTAAAGCCAGGCAAAACTACAACTCCAGCACCCAGATCTACTAACAATAACCTAGACATAGCTTCTCAATTTAATAACCATTTTACTAAATCCATCTTATCCCTGTCCAGTCAAATAACCAAAAACAGTCTACCTCAGTCACAACCTAACCTATCCCATACCACCCCCTCTTTTAGCCTCAACTATCAAAAAACTCCTCCTAAAACTAAAGCCAACCACACTGGCAGCTGATAACATACCTGCTGCATACCCAAAAATGGCTAGTGACTTCCTATCATATCCTGTCTCCATCCTTATCAACCGCTCCATACTAGAAACCTACATACCCAAACTCTGGAAAGTATCTCACATCATTCCTCTCCATAAAGGAGGTAATTCTTATGAATTCTCCAACTACCGACCTATTGCCATCCTTTGTCCCTTATCCAAAAGTCTTGAGAAATGCATCCACTTGCAAGTGATGACATTTCTTAACACACACAATCTACTATCTAACACACAACACGGTTTCTGTCCACATCACAGCACTACCACAGCCCTTCTATCCTTCACTAATTATATAAACCTTCACAGGAATGATAACAAATATGTATCAGCCATTTTCCTAGACCTCTCAAAAGCATTTTATATGGTCTCCCACTCCATTCTACTAGACTCACTAACATCATTATCCTTCACCTCCTCTACTATAGCCTGGTTCAGAAGCTACCTCTCTGACAGGCAACAATCAGTCCATTGGAAAGGAACTCTGTCTACACAACTTCCAACCACTATAGGAGTCCTACAGGGCTCTATACTAGGCCCACTATTGTTTTCTGTTTTCACAAATAACCTCAATAGCTCTACACAACATGCCACACTCATACAATATGCGGATGATTCAACCCTGATCTTCTCTGCCTCATCTCCCACCACCCTACATACACTCACTCAAGATACCTTTAACTCAGTAGAAAAATGGATATTCAGGTATCCAACTAATTCTAAATCCCAAAAAGACAAAACTGCTACTATTTACCCCTAATAGATAAAAAAAAACCCTCTCCTTTGCCATAACATCTAAGGATGGCACCGCCATCTCCCCTTCTAACCACACCAAACTTCTGGGCATTGAAATAGATAACAATCTCCACTTTGATGTTCACATCTCGCATACCATAAAACTAGTACACAAAAAACTAGGCTCCCTATACAGGCATAAGTCCTTTCTCTCACAAAAAACAAGAGTCACTCTTGCACAAAACCACCTCCACTCAACTCTATTATACGCAGCACCAATTTTTACCCAAATCAGACAATGTGACCTAGACAAACTAGAATCATGCTACAAGAAAATAGCCAAGTTTGCTACTAACTCAACCTATAGAACCCATCACTGTGCTGCACTAAAAGAACTAAAATGGCTTGAGCTACCACAGCTACTTAACTATCACTAGCTGGGCACAGCCTACAATATTCTCAAATATCCTGAAAAAAAACTTTCATTATCCAGCCTACTTACTGTCTATACTGCAAACCGGTACCTAAGATCCAGTGAAAAATCTAACCTCTCCATCACCAAGGCTAACAGTAATGCAGGGAAAGCACTCTACACCCACACCGTTGCCAGAAATTGGAACTCTCTTCCCCTATCCGTGTCCACTGCCCCCTCCATATCCATTTTCAAAAACTCCCTCAAATCGCACCTTCTTAGTACCTGATTATGCCCTTGTATTACATAACCCTACCCATACTACTATTAACTCCCCAAACTCCTCTCTGATCACATGCTGGATCTCTGATCCCCTGTAGGCTTGGTCATCTGAAAGGGTACTTTTAACTATAGAATCTTACTTGATAATTTTTTTTTTCTTACCAATGTATAACTGACATTGGGCAGGATTCACGAAGCCTCCGTGTAAGAGTTATAACTCATACACGGAGGCTGCAGTTAAACGGAGTGATGTCAGCATGCTCTGCATATTCATGAGTGCATGCTGAATCACACTTAAGGCCAACACGGTCCGTGTAAGACAGTAGGGGGCGTGTCCGTAGGCCAAGCCCTGTAAGCGGACACGCCCCCAGAAGAGGAAAAGTACCCAAAGTAAACACCCACGACAGAGTCCACGGAAATGTGAATAAACAGAACACAACACATGCCCCCACAGACTATGAACAGAAAACATATAAATAAACACATTTTATATTTTTTTTAAATTGTAAAAATGTTTAACCGTGAGTGCGCTTGTTTGCGCGGGCGTGCCCGTAGCGCAGCTACAGTTAGCAGTCAGTGGGAAAGCATATAAGAACTAAATATGCAAAATAAACCAGGAAGCAATAGCGTAGCGGTAGAGATGTTGGCTGAAGAGCAGCCATTCATGGTTCGAGCCCCCACAACACCAATTTTTTTTTCAAAATAAGCAGGAAACAAGTCCCTGACAAATATGTACACATAAAACCACAATTTATGTAAAATGTAATGAAATAGCCCATTTATATTGAAGACATGTGAGGTAACAAAAGAATAAAAAATGCCAGATGTGCTCATAGCTGAGCTACAGTTTAACAGAGTGAGTGCATCTGCCCGTAGATGAGCAGTGGTTTAACTGGTGCAAAATGAGTGCCCGTAGCTGAGCAGTGGTCTAACACGCTAAATCTATGTCCCCCTAACTGAGCTGAGCGTAATATGCGTGCCGATAGCCAAATGAGGCTTAAAGCAGCGTACCCCGTTTAGCGGAGCTGCGCACCGCGCAAACAAGCTAACCGACGGGCAACGTTGAGCAAGCCGTATCAAAACTGCCTTTACACAGACACACCCCTCAGCATGCCTAGACAGTCATGAAAAATAAAAAGCAGTGGCCAGGTTCAAACCCAGGATACTATACACCATAGTCAAGGTACAGAACCACTAAGCCATGACAGCAGTACCTAGAAATGCAATAATAGCTAATATATAGGAATGAATACAAACTACAGCATGACAATGCAGGTTTACTGAAGTTGATACAATTCCAAAATGGCCAATCACAGATATGTGCGGGAAAACGGACTATATAAGCCCCATAGGCGGGAATACACAACATAAACGATTGTAGAACTGACCTGCAGGCAGAATGACAGGAGTAGGAGAGGGTAGTTGCTTCCGAGCACAGAGGTGGGGTGTTGAGGAGTCCAGGTACATGGTCTGGCTCCTAGTCCATAATCATGAGGCCTAACTCATGCAGGGCCAGGTCCTCTGGGGAGCATACAGGGCCAAGGCGTGGGACCGGTTGGCTCATGATCTCACCAGTGCCACAGGGATTCCAAGGACTGGTGAGCAGGTCCGTCACCACCAAGCAGACCTGAAGAGACGCAAGCAGGACCAACTGAACCTTTGGATCCAGGAGGCCCGGCAAACACCCAACGCCCCACTACTGAGTAAGTAACATTTAATTATGTATGTAAGAAATTAAACTAGCTGATATTATGGAGATGTGTATTCCAATATTACTTCATTTATATTACAGCTGCAGGTGTCCGTTCTGCGAACCGCAGAGCCTATGGCGATAGGCTGGTGCGGTTGCGCCACCAGGCAGGTCAGTAATCCACTACCAGTAACTGTAAAGAAATATAAAAGTATGACAGTCAGCAAAAGAGTGCAGTGTAGTCAGTAAGGAATAAAATCTGCAAGTAACAGTGTGAAAGTGTCTGCAAGTATTGCTTGATTACAAAAGTGTGTTTCAGCCTGTAGGTTAAACCGAAAAATGAAACTGTCCGACATATATTCTGAAATAAAAATGCCCTACCTGTAAGAAAATAGTACACAACCTGCAGCAGGCTGAAAAGTATAGCTGCAGAAGATGATGAAATCACATGTGTGAAATATATCCCTGTGGAAATACTGAAACATGACAGAAGTGAGACTGCTGGAAAGGATTGTAATAACTACAGGTAAAACATGTCAATAAAGCCTAGAAGTAAGTACCATCCTGAATAGTAAAATGAAAGCAAGTGAGAGAGTGTGAGAAAGTGTCATGAATCCAGCAATACAGTAGTAATAACCCCTGAATAAAGTATACTGCATTCAAAACAGAATGAAATGCATGTGAGATTCAAAACCAAACAGCGAAATCTGTTCAAAGTGTTGCTGCATCTGGAATGTGTATCCCAAAATCTGGATATGTTGCTCTCAGTCTGAAATATGCAGATAGGATGATTGTCTGATATACCAAACATCCACACTTGTCTACAGCTATATAAAGTTAATGTAGCAGGATGATGTAGCTGAACAAAGCTAGATATGAATGTGTATGAAGAACAATAAAATGTATATTGATGTTGCAGTAACAGTCCTATCACCAAGTTGAAATAGTTATCATATAGGAAACTATAGTTAGAACAGTAGTGTGTATATAACTGTACCTATTAGAAATGTACAGCATATGTATTGTTATTCGAAGGTGTTAATATTACTTTCTTTACGCCACCCTATAACCACATATAACCCATTCCGCGTGAAAATGGTATGTGCAATCACAATTAACACACCTGGACGTTTGTCCTGTTGGGTCATATATATTTGCATGTCCGTTGATGCATCTGCCCTGTTCATACATCCGCACCTGATGGCCTGTTGCCATCAATTAACCCTGCATGTTGTTGGACTGTGTATTTCTGTTCAAATTATGCATGTGTTATGCACGCTGTTCAATGGTGTGAATATCTGGGTGTTTGGTTAATGGGAATACTAATGCATGCTGTTACAACTAATTGTGAATGGTATTACATGTCACTAACCCAAACTGTCATGACATAATGCAAAACATAGGACGACAGGGAAGGCGGGTTCCAGCGGACCCACCTCTCCCACCTCAGCTGGCGAGTGCACCTGGCACTAGTGCTGAGTCCGGACCCTCCTTCGGTGGCCCTGTGCCACCTGCGGGTGGAAGCGCTGCAGGGGATGGGGCTCGCCCCCCCTCTGCAAGTGTGGCCAGAGGAGAACCACAACTCACCCTTCGTAGCGTCCGGACTGTGGTGCGTAGGGAGATTCGGGACTCTGTTCTCGAGCCCCTACACCAGCTCGAGGCACGGATGGCACAACTAACGGGCATGCCTGTTGCCCCGCCTACACAGCCCCCAGCACAGCCCCGTCCTGGGCAGTGAAGGAACAGTGGCAACTTCCTATGGGTGGGGATATCAGTTCCACTGTTGCCATCTGTGGGCTCATGGGCTCTGGATATCCAAACCTCCATCCCCATCAATTGTGTAACCCCCCCACACGTGTCATACACTGCCCCTGTATGCGTCTTGTTTGTCTTGTCTGTTTACCTACCCAACCTACCTCCCCAGCTGTACCGACTTCCTTCACCTGACATACCACTCTCACCTGAAAAAAAAAAAAAAAAAGGGCACTCTGTACCCACAAAAAAATTACGCCCCATACATAGCTGCCCATTCCGCACACATGTCTGCTGGACATGGAACCTATCAATTACAATTGGCTGTACAACAAGTATTATTGTTGTCCTGACACCTCTTTCAGGGGTGGAAGGTTTCAAATGTCACACCAAATTACATACATATGCACAGCTGTTGCTGATGAAGAAATGGGCAGCTAGGGGCCTTACCTACATCCCTCCTGCACATCCCAAGCTTGTTTCCCTACTGTCTTACCCTCTTTGTGACCCCTTTTTCACCACTTTCCTGTCTCCCCATTTTCTTTTCTTTTAAAGAAAATAGCGCGGGTGTGCGCCAGAGTAAGCACCGTTAAGCGGTTGTAAGCAGGTGTGCGTGTGTGTGCGTGGAGCTAAACGCCAGTGCGCATGCGTGAGCTCCGCGCAAACCAGCGCTAACCTGGTTACAACTGCTTAAAAGTGCCTTAGTCACTTTGATTGACAGGTCCTGTACTCAGTTCAAAAGCAAAATAAAATCCCACTGTCAGTCCCTAACCCAGGACCTTGGAAACACTAGTCTGTATGACCTACCACTAAGCCATGACTCTTATACAAAAAGCATTTTGCTAAAATAAATATAACATGTAATAGTAGGGATGAATGTAAAGGGAATATAGGATGTGTAGTACCCAAAGCATGTCATTTAAAATTACTGTCAAAACTACTGGATTTCCATAATAGTAGTGTGTGAACAGAAACAGCCATGCTAGTTGGCAGCTTGTAGATAATAAGGTCAGTTAAAGTACATATATAAATGTATGCATATGTACATATATATATATATATATATATATATATATATATATATATATATATATATAAATATATATCTATATATAGTTGTAGGAGTCAATGTGCATACACACTTGCTACAGGGAACATGAGAGAGGAATGGAGAATTGTGAATATACAACACAGCCTGAATCATGAGAGAGATACTAACCTTTACACTCACAGAACACTGTCCACAGCATACCAGCATGGTCCCTGCCCTCACAATCTGAAAGGGCAACGCCTATCCCACATACCTTTTTATAGCACTGACCTGAAATCACAGTGAGAACTGCAATCAGTACACAACTGGCTGTATGCAATTAGCAAATGCTGGCTTACAATTGGTGCAGAGGCCATCACATGGACCTATGCAGATACCTACAAAAGCATCCAGTGTTACTAATCCCCACATGCAATACATTCATTGCATTGTCTGTAAGCAGACAGAGGGAGAGCGAGAAGTGAGAGAGAGAGAGAGAGAGAGAGAGAGAGAGAGCAAAAAAAAAAAATAAAAACTAGACACTGTGACTCTGTCACCCGAAGCTGTCAGCACTGACAGTAGCAGCAGCAAGCAGAAGCTGTGGTAACGCAACCAGCTGCAACAAACAGAGGTAATGCAAAGTAGCAGGTTAATAGTGTGCATACTGTGAACCCTCCAAATGTGTCATAGGTCTGTATCCATAGGTATGTCCATGTGATATGTTGTGTGTACGTAGTTCCACCAAAAGGGGATGACCATACATTACATGTCAGTCAGTCTTAGGCCATGATCCTGGCAGCAGTTGTCTGTGCGTTGGCCCAGCAATGGCTGTAGTGACTGCTTTGAAAGGTCAGCCAGGTTCAAAGGTCAGGATCTGCCCATCCCAAAGGCACACTGGCTGGGAACAAGTGTCTGCAGGTACCCGATGTCACTGCATATGCATCCCATACTGCATAATTCCATAGCTTAGCAGACCAGGCCCATTATGCATATGATGTGGTAATTCCCAGGGTCAGTCGAGGTGCCCCCTTAGTGGTGTGGGACCACTGTTGCTGTATGCCACTGTCCAGGTACATATTCTGTAGTACGGCCAAGATAAACTATCAGTGTTATATGCGGTTGTATGTCCTCTCGGAGTGCCGGTAGCACACATCCAGGGGTACCACGAGGTCACAGTGATGCTGTGTGTTCTTCTCTGCTGAGGGCGGCCCTCACCTGGACATGTGAGATGATAGGGAGGTTACATCCAGCTGGGATAAATATTTTAAAGGTGGGGGAGAAGGAGGGGGGATACGTGCACCGAACATGTCTGCAAGATTGTTGCCAATATCCGTGTGTTTACTGAATGTTAAGTAGGTGTGGATTAACACAGAGCATATCTGAGGCATGTGGTCCATATGTGTAACATAACTGAAGAAGGCCTTGTGGTCATCCATAGTGTTTGTGTCCATTTCCCTCCCAGAGTAGGCCATGGCCGTTGTTATGACGGACCGTAGCGTAGTACCAGTGCTGACCACAGATGCCTTCCCTTAATGTGAATGTTCTCTGTCCTGCAGTAGCCTCCTGCTATTGTTATACAATCTGCCTCTGTCTGGGGTCCACCGGACAGGATGCCTAACCTTTGTGCATAGGGTCTGGGTTAGAAATGTGTGTGCAAGTTCCATGCAATCCGTGGCATGTCCGTGGAAAGCATTTGCAAAGGGGTCAGCAGTGTGGCTTGTGGCTTCCACTGGCACAGTGTGCTGCATGGATACCATCTCAGTCCCAGCAAGTGAATAACTGTCTAATCACATACATATCAAAGTAGTCTACTGTGCTGGTGGTGGTGGTGGGATATGTATATTCAGGCCGAGTAACGTCTGTCCACATCACAGTAGTGGACGGTGTCCCACATACAGTACCTTGGGATGAACCCCCAGAGTGAGGTTGTGCATTGCACCTGTCAGTGTGTGCTGACCGATGGGGCATGCTACTATGTTGTGTGGAATGTGGCAGGTATTGTTGCACAGGTGTTGGCTGAGCACTGATATCTGGCCATGTACCTGTGTATCCACCACGACACACACACATGCAACATATGGGAGTAGTAGTATATCACTACACATGAGTATCCTGTATAGTATGTGTGCCATATATTGCTGACATGGTCTGCTGATATCCTGTTTGTGTTCTCTTCCAGGGAGATGGCGCAACAGCGTAACCCTGCCTACTCTGTGGCGGAAGATGAGGAGATCCACCAGAGCCTGGTGCGGGAGTATGACATCCTGTTTTCCCGCACCAGTCAGAATCAGCAGGAGAGGGCCGCACTGTGGCAAGACCTTGTCCGTAGGGTAAATGATATTGGCACGCATAACAGGACATATGAGCAGGTACGACATCACTGCAGTGATTTAATCCGAAGTGTCCGGCAGCATGCATCAGATATCCACAGGCATCAGGTCGCCACAGGAGATGGGGTGGCCACACATCCCCCCCTCACCAGACTGGAGGGGCTACTCCTAAGTGTTGTGGCTTCAGCCCCAGAACACCAACAGCAGTACACCTGCATTATGATGGAGGCTGGTTCCACGCAGCAGCACGACATGGAGCGTGCAGGTAATATGCCATATGTACACCTGACTGTTCTGTACACTGTATCATATGCAATATCAATGGCACAGTTTCATAGTTTCATAGTTTCATAGTAGTGTACTAGGCTATCTGCCCGGGGGCATTTATAAGCCTAGCCAACAGTGATGTGGCTTTACACCACCCCATACTATATAGTTGCGCCTCTCTAGTAGTGACACATGTGGGACCCCATTATTTAGTAAACTATACCTCTGTCTAGTAGTGACACTGAGGTGATTCCCGGGGTAAACTTGCGATCTCCCATCCATGCATCGAGATTTTTCTTGAACAGTGCCAATGAAGGGCTCTGTCTCACATGAACAGGGATTTTGTTCCAGAGTATGGGTAACCTCTGTGTTATGAATCTATCCCTCCAGCATGTCCTATTCAAATTTGTGCAGAGGTGGAAATCTTTAGCTCGTGTGGTTCTGGTGGATTTGGATTTTTTGAGATGGAGCATGTCCATCAATTCCTGGTTGGACATGGCCCTGTATGTTAGGCACAAATCACCTCTGAGCAGGCGGTATGCTATTGAATAGAGCTGGAGTTTCTTTAATCTAGCTGGATAAGGCACATGTTTGAGACCTATGATCCTTTTGGTGAGGTACTTCTGGGGTCTCTCCAGTTGCTGCATGTGCCGGGTGAGATACATCCCAAATGGAGCATTATATTCAATCATGGGCCTGACAAGGGAGGAATATAGAGGTACAATGACCTCCTTTGATCTGGATGAGAATCCCTTCATGATGAGATGGGCAAGGTAGAATGTCTTTCTGACCACTTTGGCAACATGGTTGTCAAAGGAGAGGTCACTGTCGACTTGAGTCCCCAGGTCTCTGATTACTTCTTCCGTATTAAGTGGGTTATTGTCTACGTGATAATTTGTGGGTACTTTGTTTTTCCCAAAGGGGATGACTATACATTTTTGGCGTTAAGTTTGAGGCCATGATTCCGCACCAGTTGTCCGTTTCAGTGAGACCTTTCTGTAGGATGTGTGTGTCAGTGGGTGAATCAACTATGGCACCCAGTTTGCAGTCATCTGCAAACTTTGTCAGCCATAATCCTTCCATATTTGCTTTCACATCTGAGAAGTAAATGCCGAATAGGAGTGGACCCAAGACTGAGCCCTGTGGGACACCACTTGTGACTGGTTTTGAGTCTGACATGGCTCCAGCAATTTTAACCTTATGGGTTCTGTCTTTTAGCCAGTTTGCTACCCATCTTGTGACATATGGATTTACATTTAGGCTGCTGAGCTTGTCAATGATGCCAGAGTGTGGTATCGTGTCAAAGGCCTTAGCCAAGTCCAAGTAGGCAGTGTGGACAGCCTTGCCCTCATCGATGGCACTAGTGACTGTCTCAAGAAGTCAACCAGGTTTAAGAGGCAGGATCTGCCTTTTACAAATCCGAACTGTGTGGGATCAAGGGTCTGCAGATCCCCAATGTCGCCATTTATGAGTTCCATGATGATTCTTTCCATAGCCTTACAGACCAGGCTGGTCAAACTTATGGGGCGGTAGTTACCAGGGTCAGTAGAATTTCCCCCTTTGTGGAGTGGGACCACTGTTGCTGTGCGCCAGTGTTCAGGTACATATCCTGTAGTGAGGCTAAGATTGAATAGAGTTCTTAGGGGCGGGTTTAGTTCATCTTGAAGTTCACATAACATGCAACCGGGGATACCATCGGGTCCCATAGATGCTGTGTTTTTTGCCTTGTTGAGTGCTGATTTCACCTGTGTGTCTGTGATGACAGGTAGGTTACATTCAGCAGGGATAATTACTTCATCTTTAGGGGGTGAGGGAGGGGAGAAATTTGCACTGAACCTATCTGCCAGAATGTTGGCAATGTCAGTAGGGTCAGTGAATTTTTTGTCATTGTGTACTAGCTCAGAGCATATCTGAGAATTTCCTCCCAAGGTTCTGACATAATTGAAGAAGGCCTTGTGATTGTCTTTGGTATCCTTGGCAATCTTTTTCTCAAAGTTTGCTTTAGATGTTGTATGAGAGAACGTAGTGTTTTACTTCTGCTGACCAGGGAACCCTTTTCCTTGTGGGATTTGGCTTTGTCCTGCAGTAGCTTCCTTCTTTGTTGTACAGTTTGTTTATAGCGGGGTCCACCAAACCGGCGTTTTCCTTGGTGGAGAGGGACTTGGTTTTAGTTGGGATTGCTTGATCCATGCATTCTTGGAGATGTCCGTAGAAGGCTTTTGTGAAGGATTCAGCATTTTGGGATGTGGTTTCCATTAACCCAGTAGGCTTAAAGGATATCATTTCTGACTTGAGGAGCACAAAGTCAGCTTTTGAAAAGTTTTTCACTGTAGTCTTTTGTTCTGGGGTGGGGGTGGGATATGTACATCCAACGTGATCAGTTTATGATCAGATCTTACTAGTGAGGAGTTTATATCCGGTGCGAGCATTTGGACCCCATGTTTGTGATAATCAGGTCAAGTATATTATCTCTCCTCGTAGGAGAAGTGACCAGTTGCTCCATAGCATTTGAGTTTATGAATTCCAGGAATCTTTGGGCTAGGGTGTTAGGGCTAGAATAGTGGGCCCAGTCTATGTTGGGGTAGTTGAAGTCACCCAATATGATGGTGTTTGGTGTGACATTCATATCCTCCAGTGTTTTCAGGAATGCTTGATGGGATTCCTGGGATTGGGAGGAGTTCTATAACATGCGACCAGTTGTATGGCAGTTTTGCCTATGGTGAGTAAAACTTGTATGGTTTCTGATGCTTCATGGGTAGCCACCAATCGAGAGGTGTAGGTGTCCTTTATGAAAATGGACACTCCTCCCTTTGTGGTTCGGCCTGGAACTTGAGGCCGAAACGCATGATATGAGGTATAGCCTGGTAGTGCTGGAGTGCTCTCAGGAGCCTTGAACCAGGTTTCGTTACTGCACAGACATCGATGTTCTCCATACTGAGAAGTGCTTCGAGTGCCTGCATCTTGAGATTTAGACTTCTGGCGTTGAGCAGCATTACCCTTAATTTTTTTCCATTTTGTTTTTATGGAGGTTGATTTGTCCTTTGAGCATTGCCTAAAAAGCCACTATGGGGTGGCAAGAGCCTTGGCCAGTATCCGGAAGCCCAGTAGTGACAGGTGCAGGCCATCCCGTGCGAACCAACGTGGCTTGTCCAGCATATCATCCCAGGATGACAGAGATTGGATCCCCTAGAATGACACCAGTGATTAAGCCAATTGTTAAAACTGATCATTTTGTCTTTGTACTGAGGCATCATTCTTGGTAAAGGCAGGATGCTGCTCAGGGTCAGGGTCATACCAGTCTGGGCTACATAATCGGAGAGCTCCTCAATGTCTCTTTTCATGTAGTCCAGGGAGGTACGTCTCAGGTCATTCACACCCGCATGGACAATGACTGAATCATACTTGTACTTGCTTTGGAGTGACCTGTGTGCGTGTGTAATGTGGCGGATCCTAGCCCCTCGATAGGCAGCTCACCGTTACCCTCTCCTTATTCAGCCTGGTAAGTGGAACATCGGTGTGTCTGACTATAGAGTCACCTATTACTAATGTCTCTGGCATAGTATTTTGCCTTAGGGGCTGTGATTGTGCGACACACCTGTTGCTTGAGGTATGTGTTGTAGGTGTTGCGTTTTGTGGGGGTGTATTTCTGGTTGTCTGCTTTGGAGGCCTCTGTTGTTTTGGTAAGTTTTTTATAAGAGCCTCCGAGTATGTCTTTGTGTTTTTATGTGTTTGGTTTGCATTAGTGGTGGTTTTATGTGTGACTGGTTTTGCTTTGGGTGTGGGTACCATCTCCTCCTGACTGGTCTTGCCAGTCCTGAGTTGAGAGTTCAGCCTCCAGTCTGGCTATATAGTTGCATCTCTCACAAGTATATGTGTTAGTAGGAAGGAGGAGAGGGTTGTCTGTGTACATTAGACAATTGTAACATTGTCTTAAGATTCCCAGATTAACCAGCTGAACAAGAGAGGATGCTAGTGGTCTACCACTCGACATACTAGAATATTATAAGGAGTGTTGTGCCTTTAAGGGAAGTGGGTATTCACAGGGGTAGTGGATGCCTGTGGTGCTTACTTTAGGGTAAGAGTGCTTGTTTTATTATGAGTGCTTGCTAAGGATAGAAGTTCAAAACAAGTGCTAATATATACAGCTAAATAGACTGAGTAGAGCTTCTAAGGGAAAAATTGAAGAGCAGACTTGGCGGAGCCAGAAATAGTTTAAACCTGTATAACCGCTGCTGCGCTAGGCGCCCAACCGCAAAAAGCAAAACGCCCTGAGGCGGATTTTTATACAGGGAACTTGAAAAGAGCTAGAAATGGTCCAAGGCAACCAATGAATTACAGCTCAAGTGCTGAGGTCACTTACCCCAGGGACAGATAGGCTGCTCAAGGCTCCCCACTCCCACTGGTGAGCTCAGAAACTTCCTTCTATCCAAGTAAGGCAATGGCCAACACAGGAACTACACACAGCCCAGAATACAGCAAAGCCTGTATACTGGTCTTAACTAGTCGAGCAAAGGCGGAAAACAAGGAGTATTTTTTTTTGTTTTTTGTTTTTTTAGGAAAGAACACAGAAATGCAGTTAGGCAAACAGTAAAATCGATTTACACAGGCTAGCACACTTTAGTGAGCAGCCTCAGCAATTAAATTAGCAAAAAAACAGTATTATTCGACCAGAGTCAACCAAAATGCTACTTTTAAGTGCAGATACTTTAGAATTCAGCAGATAGACACAGAAACAGTTATATCTTATTAAATGAAAGCCAGAGAGGACAATGCAGATAAAAAGCCAAAAATACTTAAATCAGGAAAGTGGTCGCTTCTTTCAGTTCTCTGTTGCCAGGACCCCTCTGCAGGACCACGTGGAGCTCTGCTTGGGTATATAGCCAAAAAAATGCCCTGAGGCGGATTTTTATACAGGGAACTTGAAAAGAGCTAGAAATGGTCCAAGGCAACCAATGAATTACAGCTCAAGTGCTGAGGTCACTTCCCCCAGGGACAGATAGGCTGCTCAAGGCTCCCCACTCCCACTGGTGAGCTCAGAAACTTCCTTCTATCCAAGTAAGGCAATGGCCAACACAGGAACTACACACAGCCCAGAATACAGCAAAGCCTGTATACTGGTCTTAACTAGTCGAGCAAAGGCGGGAAAACAAGGAGTATTTTTTTTTGTTTTTTGTTTTTTTAGGAAAGAACACAGAAATGCAGTTAGGCAAACAGTAAAATCGATTTACACAGGCTAGCACACTTTAGTGAGCAGCCTCAGCAATTAAATTAGCAAAAAAACAGTATTATTCGACCAGAGTCGACCAAAATGCTACTTTTAAGTGCAGATACTTTAGAATTCAGCAGATAGACACAAAAACAGTTATATCTTATTAAATGAAAGCCAGAGAGGACAATGCAGATAAAAAAAAGCCAAAAAATACTTAAATCAGGAAAGTGGTCGCTTCTTTCAGTTCTCTGTTGCCAGGACCCCTCTGCTGGATGACGTGGAGCTCTGCTTGGGTATATAGCCAAAAAAAAAATGCCCTGAGGCGGATTTTTATACAGGGAACTTGAAAAGAGCTAGAAATGGTCCAAGGCAACCAATGAATTACAGCTCAAGTGCTGAGGTCACTTCCCCCAGGGACAGATAGGCTGCTCAAGGCTCCCCACTCCCACTGGTGAGCTCAGAAACTTCCTTCTATCCAAGTAAGGCAATGGCCAACACAGGAACTACACACAGCCCAGAATACAGCAAAGCCTGTATACTGGTCTTAACTAGTCGAGCAAAGGCGGGAAAACAAGGAGTATTTTTTTTTTGTTTTTGTTTTTTAGGAAAGAACACAGAAATGCAGTTAGGCAAACAGTAAAATCGATTTACACAGGCTAGCACACTTTAGTGAGCAGCCTCAGCAATTAAATTAGCAAAAAACAGTATTATTCGACCAGAGTCGACCAAAATGCTACTTTTAAGTGCAGATACTTTAGAATTCAGCAGATAGACACAAAACAGTTATATCTTATTAAATGAAAGCCAGAGAGGACAATGCAGATAAAAAGCCAAAAATACTTAAATCAGGAAAGTGGTCGCTTCTTTCAGTTCTCTGTTGCCAGGACCCCTCTGCAGGACCACGTGGAGCTCTGCTTGGGTATATAGCCAAAAAAATGCCCTGAGGCGGATTTTTATACAGGGAACTTGAAAAGAGCTAGAAATGGTCCAAGGCAACCAATGAATTACAGCTCAAGTGCTGAGGTCACTTCCCCCAGGGACAGATAGGCTGCTCAAGGCTCCCCACTCCCACTGGTGAGCTCAGAAACTTCCTTCTATCCAAGTAAGGCAATGGCCAACACAGGAACTACACACAGCCCAGAATACAGCAAAGCCTGTATACTGGTCTTAACTAGTCGAGCAAAGGCGGGAAAACAAGGAGTATTTTTTTTTTGTTTTTTTTTAGGAAAGAACACAGAAATGCAGTTAGGCAAACAGTAAAATCAATTTACACAGGCTAGCACACTTTAGTGAGCAGCCTCAGCAATTAAATTAGCAAAAAAACAGTATTATTCGACCAGAGTCGACCAAAATGCTACTTTTAAGTGCAGATACTTTAGAATTCAGCAGATAGACACAAAACAGTTATATCTTATTAAATGAAAGCCAGAGAGGACAATGCAGATAAAAAAGCCAAAAATACTTAAATCAGGAAAGTGGTCGCTTCTTTCAGTTCTCTGTTGCCAGGACCCCTCTGCAGGACCACGTGGAGCTCTGCTTGGGTATATAGCCAAAAAAACGCCCTGAGGCGGATTTTTATACAGGGAACTTGAAAAGAGCTAGAAATGGTCCAAGGCAACCAATGAATTACAGCTCAAGTGCTGAGGTCACTTCCCCCAGGGACAGATAGGCTGCTCAAGGCTCCCCACTCCCACTGGTGAGCTCAGAAACTTCCTTCTATCCAAGTAAAGCAATGGCCAACACAGGAACTACACACAGCCCAGAATACAGCAAAGCCTGTATACTGGTCTTAACTAGTCGAGCAAAGGCGGGAAAACAAGGAGTATTTTTTTTTTGTTGTGCCCACTGACATTAATCTCATCATTTCTGCAGGTCCCTCCAGGGTTACAGCAAGACAGGCCATCCATGCTGGTGAGTGTGTTTAACATAACCTATAATAGTCCTGATAATGCTAGTAACAGTAGTGTAACTCAGTAGTGCTCTGTGTGTATACTGCGGGGTATGCATGTGTGCATGTGTGCCTGTGCCCATGTGTGCATGTGTGCAGGTGTGCCTGTGTCCACGTGTGCATCTGTGCATGTGTGCCTGGGTCCACGTGTGCATGTGTGCATGTGTGCATGTGTGCCTGTGTCCACGTGTGCATGTGTGCATGTGTGCATGTGTGCATGTGTACACGTGACCACTTGTGCATATGTGCATGTGTGCATGTGTGCATGTGCCCATGTGTGCATGTGACCATGTGTGCATGTGTCCATGTGTGCGTGTCCACGTGTGCATGTGTGCATGTGTCCACGTGTGCCTGTGTCCACGTGTGCATGTCTGCATGTGTGCATGTGTGCCTGTGTGCATGTGTGCATGTGTGCATGTGTGCCTGTGTGCATGTGTCCAGGTGTGCATGTCTGCATGTGCGCCTGTGTCCATGTGTGCATGTGTGCCTGTGTCCATGTGTGCATGTGTGCATGTGTCCATGTGTGCATGTGTGTATAGGTGCATCACTGGTAACAATGTCTGGAGACTGTAAACTGTGTTTCCTGTCTTCATCCCACAGGTTCTGGTGCTGCTCTGGTGACCTGCAGCAGGGAACCTGAATCCTGTGCCACGGCTACTGGTAATGATGATATTTGTGTAATGGTACAGGAAGGTGTGTCAGGGTCTGCCATTGGTCAGCCAATTTGACAGTACACAGCTGTCAACCCCATCATTGCGCACAGTCATCCTGCCTGTACATCCTTTGTCACCATTGTCCCTAGGTGATGGACAGGATACAGTGGGCATAGACCAGGGTAATGTGGTACCTGTGGCACATGCGTCCCCACACAGCAGCCATGGGCAGGGTCCTCCGATGGTACCACACAGACAGTTGCCCATGGGTTCTCGTGGGAGCATCCGTGGGTGTACTGCCTCTGGCCGATGTGCCCAAAGAGGTCTGTCAAACTCAGCTATGTTTCGGACTGTCATGCAGGCACAGTCACGTATGGAAAGGTACACCAGACAGGGTCTGAGGGAGTTGAGAGCATGTCGCACAGCCATGACAGACAGTATGCGTGACATTGCGGATGCTATCCGTAACTTCACCGATGTCATAGACAGACATTGTGGGGACATATTACAGCAGTTCCACAACCAGATGTCCATGAGCCAGGGCAATGGTGGGCATTTGCGGCGTTGACTTGGCCGTATGCCAGCAGCAGCAGCAGCTGGCAGTCGGCGGGGATGACAACAGGCTCAAGCAGACGCCTCATAGTGTAGCAGCAGCCCAGCAATGCTGGGTCTGTGCTGTCATCGGAACGCCCCAGGAGACCACGTGCACATGGCTCTGGACAGTCCCAACAGGGACTTGTGTCCAGTCAACACACTCCCGCTTCTGATGACAGTACCCAGTCTGGCTTTGTACTGGATACGGTCCGTAGCACCCCTGCCAGGCACAGGTACCGTGTCCGTGCACACAGACACTGATCTGTATGGCCTGCCAGGTGCAGTCTGTGGCTGTCCACAAACCCCTGTATATGGCAGCCATGAGGTGGAACTTTGTGCGTGCATACACACATGCGAAATGTTAACACCTAGGGCAGCCACATACACGCACACACTGCACCAACACTGCCCCACCCTGTACTGCTGCCCCTCACCAACACACATACACACACATGTCAATTGGTGGTATCAGTGGCTGACTCAGGCATACCTAATCCACACCCTGTGCATATGATGACACTGTGCCACTTCCTGCAATCTCCAACATCATTGCGGGAACAGGTACACACGTTGCTGATGCACAGGGTGACTACATAGAAGTGTATTAGTAGTATCATGTTGGTAACAGTACAGTGTGGTGCTATGACTGTGTGTTTATCCCAGCATGCCTGCTGCAGTAACCGTATGAATGTCCTGAATTGTTATCTGCACCCATAGTACATACCAAAGTATAACAGCTGCACATAATTGCATGCCGGTGGTAAGGTTGTCAACAGATAGCCGCATACATGGGTAGCACAGGGGGAAAGCTAACACAAGTAGTGATATGCAATGGTGGACATGTACAGTAATGGTGTCAAGTTGCCCACAATGACTATGCCATGTGGATGTTGGCGCATGTAGATATGTGTGCACTACCAATGTAATCCAAATCACAAATAAGTATGACATAATATCGGTTCTACCATGGGCATCTGCGCTGCGTATTCCTGGGTACATGTTGATAGTGCCTACATATTTGCATTGTTACTTACTGTTATTGTTACCCCTTCTTTGTTGTATAATGCACTACTTCCAGCCCTGTTTACTGTAGCTTTGTTTGCATGCATGTTCGCTTAGGGTCCCCTGGAACACTGCTTACACCTGCAATGCAGAGTTACAGTGCTTCTGTAGACTTCTAGTGACATCTGCATAGCGTACGATACGTATGTCAACTTTACACATGACAGAATGTCACTGTCTGTCCTGTACGCATGTACGTTGCCTGTGACACATTGCACACGTCTTACCTGGCATTTACCCACGTGTGCAGTCATATATGTTAGTGCTATGAAACAGTAGAGGTACACCAACACATACACACCTTCAGTATGTTGTTCCCCATTGGCCCTATGTGTTGGTACTCACCATGGCAATCACACTACTAGGGTAGCATGTGCAAAGGTAACCTGTGAATCGCCTCTATGGTCCAGTTGTGGTTTATGTGAGTCATGTGTCATTGTCACAGCTGCCACATGTATGCAGTCAGCCATCACCCTTGGCCAGGAACGTACAACACATGTGTGGGATGCCACCACACAGCCAATCTGGGGACTGGTCTCTCTGAACCCAGTAATGCCATACCCTGTCAGGTGGCATGTCATATATACTACATCCTGGACAAACGTCATCCCCAATCCCTGCTGCTACTATTGATAATACCCCTGAAGATGTTCCTGATAGTTTTGACCAGTTCTTTACTGAGACATTTCAGGCCCTAGCTAGCCATCTACCTCCTAGCTCCCCTGGTCCTGAAAGTAGCACCCCTAGAAAACTACTTGCGTCCAGCTGCCAACCAGTCGCCACTTCACTTCTCCGTACCTTGATTGAAACAGTGAAACCCACTACACTTTCTGCTGATCAACTCCCTGCCGAATACCTATCATAACCAGATGATGCTATTGCTTACCCCGTCTCAAAGGTAATCAAAGGAACCATGTTAGAATCTAACTTTCCCACCATCTGGAAAATGTCATATGTAATCCCACTTCACAAAGGAGGCAGCTCTATTGAAGTCTCCAATTATAGGCCAATAGCTATACTCTCTCCACTTGCAAAGATTATGGAAACTTTCGTCATAGACAAGTCATGCACCACCTAATCCAAACTCGCATTATGGCAGACACTCAGCATGGCTTATGTCCTCATCACAGCACTATGTCAGGCCTCCTAGCCTTTACTAACACCATAAGCCATACTTGCAACAATAATTATATATCCACAGGCCTCTTTTTGGATATTTCAAAGGCATACGATATGGTTGATCACCATCTTGTACTCCACAACCTGCAAAGACTGTCTAGATACTGGAGCCTTCCAATGGTTTCAATCCTACCTGCATGGTCGACAGCAGGCTGGCCTCTGGCAGAACAAACTCTCTAACCTTCTACCTAACACCCTCAGAGTACCACAAGGCTCTATACTAGGGCCCTTGCTGTTCTCCATCTTCATTAACGACCTTTATACTGTCATCCCAAAAGTCAGCTGTATCCAATATGCTGAATAATCTACTCTGATCTGCTCAGCCACATCTCCAGTAGAGTTATGGTCAGCTACCCAGACCACCTTTAATACAATAGAAAACTGGCTTTCTGAACATCGTCTGATCCTAAATCCCAATCAAACTAAACTGCTGTTATTTCACCAACATGTAGGTCTACCACTTTCACGTTACCATAACATCAACTGATGGCACAATAATCTCCCCTGACCCATCTCCGAAACTATTAGGTGTAATCATAGACAATAATCTCAAATGTGACCTACATGTTAACCAGATTATCAAAGCCATCAATAGAAAACTAGGGTCACTTTAGAGAATTAAAGCCTTCCTAGCCCCTCCAGCTAAAGGTGCCATAGCTCGCTCACACCTTGTTTCAACCCTTCTGTATGCATCCCCTCTACTCGAATATGAACAAGACTGTCCTTAACAAACACTCAATTTGCTACAACCACATTGCCAGGTTTGCCACTGGGCTGCCTTTTAGGACACATCATTGCATCAATCTAAATCAGCTTGGTTGGCTTGCAATACCCAGCCTAATACAGTATAACCAACTGATTATGGCCTATAAAATCCTCTATAATCCAGACAATACTCCTGCACTTCAAATATTATCACCCCCTATAACAATCCTAGACCGCATCGATCCTCTAACAAAGTACTACTTCAGACTAGCAAGTTTAATAACACAGCTGGTGATTCTCTCTTTGCAAACCCTGTAAGTAGATCCTGGAACTCACTTCCAGCTGATATTACCCTACTGTCCACCTTATGTCAATTTAACAGTAGACTCAAACAACATTTGTCACTTAACTGGCTATGTCAATGTATCAAGCCTGGCTAACTCGAATGTGTAATATCTGTGAACCACTTTACTGTGTAATTTTAATTTAATCCTGACTTGTGCTCAGGTCTAACATTAACCTGTGGAACATGTTTGACTTGCTTACTTATGTAATCTCTGTAAATAATCTGTTTGTAATATGTAATGCTAGTATTATGTAATGCTGTATCTGCTACCCTCATAGCTTGTCTCCACGGGCCTCCCCAGGAAATGGACATGCATCCAGTCAGACTATCCCAGTCAACAAATGTAGGATAAATAAATAAATCAATAAAATATATTACAGTGACTACAATACCAGTCAGACATTGACACACACTGACAGCATGCTGAACACACTGGGGCATACGTGGGGACACAGAATAGCAGCCTGCCTGGGCATCACACACCTCCGCAGCTGGCACACAGGCATATGGTCCGTCGGAACAGAGCACATGCCACACATGGCATGCACATCCCCTGTGCCACACACTCACAGCCGGTAGGGCTACACAACACACCTGCTACAGATGTGTCAGGTACCTGTCTTGTGTGCTGCACTGGGGTCCCACTCAACAGGCTGTATCTGGTGAAGGTCACAGTGATATGCCTCAGGGACACTATGGTCCACCACAGCACACATGCATACAGGTCAGTCAGAGGCATGGACAGATATGACTCACTCATTGACCATGCCAGTATGGCTGCCTGAGGCATACCTCCCTGGACTACATGATAAGGAACATAGAATGGATCTCTCAGCATGTGGCACAGGCCAGTATGAGCCTGATGTTGGTTGCCAACATACCCTCACCAGGTATTCTACCACTATATGTGGGAAGGGTGTTGTATGTCTACATTATGCTCAGTCTCCACTGTCATTCATAGGGTATCCACTGGCTGTCAACGTGTGCTTACATGCTAGGGAAGCCACAATGATGTGCAAGGGTCATCTTGCACGTGACACCCATCCATGGCCCGATGTATAATGGAAAAGCTCCTTGGTACACACATACTGCCTTATGCTGCAGGACATGGTTTATATAGCGACCTCCGTGGGTATCACACAGGTTAGGACACTAACAGTGTTGCTACACAACAACAGCAGTGTACACCGGAAGATGCATGCACCAGACACTGCCCTCAGCACGGTGAACTGCAATGTCTGTGCAGTACCAGATTCATGATTCATGGCTCACAGGTGTTACCCATCACTGACAGGTTATGCCCCATACCATGCCTGTCATCCCCTACACATGTAACACACATGGATAGGGGGGTGGTATCCCAAGGTAACACAGATACACACACCTCCAGGTTGTTGGCACAGCACAAACCATCAGGGCCTACTCATGTGCAGCTGACAGTGTGTCGGACTGCCATCTGGTTCATAGCCTGGCACACACAACCCTCCCATACACAGGAAGACCACCTATCCTCCATAACAACACTGGCAATATGACAGTCTCAAGAACTGTGTTTATATGGCCGGACTGCATCCAGCAAAACATTGTGTGTGAGCATTACTGTAGCTACAACACACTAGTTGAAGGGTTCACAGCATGTGGTCACCGAATTGCAGTGGAATGACATGTTACCACTGCCACAACAGGTGGGAACATGCAGCACCTGTACATCGACTACATGTACACTATATGGCCCAGACCAGATGTGTATCCCCTGCTGTAGGTCTTTCACCATAGACACCCACACTGTATAGGGACATACCACGTGCGGACCCTGCACAGTAAGACACAGTCATATTGGTATACATTGCAAATACCATTTATCCACTCGAAGCATGTGTCAGACATGGTAACTACTGCAGGTCACAGGTATTTATGTGTATGTGTCACACACATACATCATGTGTGCAATGCCATTGCTGGTTTAGGCAATGGCATGCATTGGTATGTACAAACACCCACACAAGGTCATACTGTGTAACACAACCACACGTGACAGTTGTGGGTTACCAAAACATACCTATCTGTACTCTTACAATGGTAATAGACACAGTAGCAGAGCACACTATTGGCATTACTAGCCAACTAGCCCTGTTTGGCTGTGCTGATAGTGTGGTGACATCCCCTGTGTTTACTGGGGGAGTATGCAGCATCTGGTGTATTGTAGTATTTGCCAAATGGATCTCTGCGCTCACACTTGCATTTACACACACCCTACTACCCCCACACACACACTTGCCATTTGCAGGATTCATTCCCCTACCTAACTAAGTCATGACACGTGAGAGAGACGCATTAGCAAAGCGCACTATTCGGTTTATTAGATAGTTCCTCTTCTCTGGCTATACTTATAGGGTGCTGACAACATCAGTATTTTGAAAGGGTAATGTGCATCAGGTAGTGTGATCTCCTGATTGCCAAAACTAGCATGTTTTTCATACGGAAATGCACACACACAAACTCCCCACATCCAAACACACACACATGCCATTTACAGGTTTCAAACTCCTACCTAACTACATTACGATACTCGCGAGAAACACATTAGCAGAGTGCGCTATTCACATTACTGGGCGGCTTCCGTTCTCCTGCTGTACTTATAGGGTGCTGACATCGTCTGTGTTTAGAAAGGGGAGTGTGCATCCTGTAGTGTGTTCTCCCAGTTGCCAAAAGGGACATTTCCCTTATACATATTTGCACACACACAGTAACCTTCCTCATCCAAACACACACACTTGCCATTTGCAGGATTCAAACCACTACCTAACTATGTTATGACACTTGAGATGGTCGCATTAGTAAAGTGCGCTATTCACATTACTGGGAGGCTTCCCTTCTCCTGCTGTACTTATAGGGTGCTGACATCATCTGTGTTTAGAAAGGGGAGTGTGCATCCTGTAGTGTGTTTTCCCAGTTGCCAAAAGGGACATTTCCCTCACACACACACTAACCCCCCTCATACAAACACACACACTTGCAGGATTCAAACCACTACCTAACTATGTTATGACACTTGAGACGGACGCATTAGCGGAGCGCGCTATTCGCATTACTGGGAGGTTTCCCTTCTCCTGCTATACTTATAGGGTGCTGACATCATCAGTGTTTAGAAAGGGGAATGTGCATCCTGTAGTGTGTTTTCCCAGTTGCCAAAAGGGACATTTCCCTCTCACACACACAAACCCACTCACACACACACACACACACACACACACACACACACACACACACACACACACACACACACACACACACACACACACACACACACACACACTGAGCATTTGCAGGATTCGAACCCCTATCAAACTATATTATGACACTTGAGGGAGACGCATTAGCAGAGCGCACTATACGAATTACTGGACATCTGTTCTGCACCTGTAGTATTTCTAGGGTGCTGACATCTTTATTTCCACAGAGGTATGTAGATGTAGTACTACCTGTCAGGTGGGGGTTAGCATATATATGCATTTGCAGCCACCTACATCAGGGTCAGATATGCACATCGCACTGGCAGGTTATGTTCTATACCATGCTTTGGGACCACAGGACCAGTAACACACAACACAACCAGTCCAGAACACCACACCCACATCCAGGACACACACTTAGCTTCCCTGGGAACAGTGCCAGGATATGCAGGTATTCGCATACACCATTCCAGTTGTTAACATCAGGTACAGGCATATTGTGTGTGAGAACTACTCAGGCCTCTACCACTTTACACTACAGCCACTACAATTTGTGGGTCCATGTGCTATGGCAGAACCACACACCACAGCCACATGGGTGAATACATATTGCACCTGTCCATCTGCAACGTGGGTACGCACTGTTCCACACCAGAGGTAGACCACCATTGTTGATATCTGACCATACCCACCTTTCCCTGGACATCCATATCTCATCTCCACCCCCAGACAAGGTTGTCACTGCACACAAACTGTGTTTAGCACAAGTAGACTCTACACTTGTGTACACTGGGGTGGATTACTTCAGAGGACCCATGCTGGAGGACTATACTGGCCACTCAGCATAATCCTTGACAATTGCATCCTATGAGCATGTGTACAGTTTGCATTGGTCATGCTATCCCACATATACCCATGACTGCTCCACAACAAGACACCTGTCAGCTGTACACCGGCCATATATGCACCGTTCAACAGACAGAGTGACCTAATACATTGCAGAGCTGTAGCCCACAGAGGGAGGACATCTGTGGACAGTTCCAGCACGGCACTTCATTCACACATACTCATTACAACACAGTGTTGACAGTGGAATTGCCCAGAGAATGCAGATAGGGCTCCCCTCAGTCTGTTATTGATGGACACCTACTGTCAGAGATCCTCAGCAACCCTCTCACAGCACACACCGACAACATGGCTGTGGCTTAGCACATTCAATCCCTGAGACCTCCACGGTGCCCCTGCTTGACAGAGGCACAGCTCACTAGCCTCACATGTTGCCTTCTGTGACCTACTTTACAGTGGCACGGTAGCCTACTATCCTGGGGATGCAGATGCCAAGCACACTCTGGCTGAGCTGTCATTCCCTGGGGCAAGAAGCCTAGTATTGACCTCTACACCCATATGTTCAATTGTCGGATGCACAATATTTATTGTGCTGTTCTTTTGTTTACAGGTCTTTATTGCCATAGCATTCCCTGTTCCTATGACCAACTTGTGTATCTGTGGCAGATGTTTGCATATGACGGTGATCCACTATATCACTTATGTCTCTGTGGTCATTTACTGTGTGCACTGGGCTGATTGCTGTGTTGTGGTTGGTTCCTGGACTGACATGTACAAATACCAGATATGTGTGGCCAACTGCTACACGGAGATATGGCCTAAGTGTGTGAGCATGCCCAGTTCAGCCTTTCCATGGCATGTTGTCTGACATATGCCTCATTTATCAAAGTGTGCGAGCATGCCCAGTGTGAGCTTTCCATATGTTGCACTCTGAAGCCACCACATATTTGGGTGTGTGTGACCTTCGACATTATCGCACGTTTATGATTGTGTGCTGGGTGTCATGTTGTGTACTAACTGGCCAACTGCTTCGTGTCTGCCACAACAGGGATTATACTGCGCCTGCAGGAATTGCATGGGATACTTTGCAGGCAGTTCTCAACATACTTTCATAATGACCTAACACTGTAGTACCGTATAGTGTACTGGTTCGGTACTTTCACTGTGGTGGACAGTATCCTGGGCTTTAGTCCTATCACTGCTTGACATCTTCATAGTGAGCACAACAGACTGTGTAGGGGCCAGTTGTGCACATATGACCATGTTGCAATATGTTCAGATATGGACTACCTATACCAGGCTCGTCCAACATTGCTAGTGTATTCCACAACATGGGTGGACATTGGCAAACACTAGCGATGTTCCATAGGCCATTTCTGATGGTAGTCACAGGGTGTGTTTGTCCTTCAACACACATTGTAACTGGAGTTTGCCATTACATATGTCATGGTTGGTATACTGTGCCTCTGTCTACCTCTGACATAACAGTGATACCCAGGGTAGCCTACCATCTCCCATACACTCATCAGGATGCTTCTTGAGGGGTGTCGATATGTGGCACTCTGGCTGACCTGTACCAGGAGTTTACTGAAGTGTGGGGGTGCCTTCTGTGTTATGGATCATTCTGTACAGCTTGTCCTATGCATGTCAGTGCTGTGGTTCAGGTCTCTCATGTGCATAGCTCACTGCCATTCAGATTGTACAAGGTGCAACATGTTCATTCATTCCAGGTTGGACATGGCTTCATACATCAGGCACAGCTTTCCTGTAGCTGGGAAGGATGGCGGTGTGTGGGGCTGCAGTTTGTTTACTCAGGCAACACATGGCATCTGTTCATGCTCTTTGCTACCCCTGGTGGGGTACTGTTGTGGACTTTACAGTTGATGGAGGTGTCTGCTGCGGTATATCCCACAGGGGCTATTGTAGTCAGTTGTGATGCTGATGGAGAATGGCTGCAGAGCCAGAGTGAGTTCCCCTTATCTACATCTGCCAGCCTTCATGTTTGGGTGGGTATATGGTACAAGTTTCTGCGAACACTACAGACACATGTTTGTCCAGTGCAGGATATTTATCACCTTTTGTACCCAGGTCTCACATTACATGTTAGGTACCTCATGGGTTAACACCTGTGTGGTAATTTGTGGGCACTTACTGTATATCCATGGTGGTTGTCTATACACAGTTCTGCGATTAGCTTGCTGACATGGCTATGGCTACAGTTGTCTGTTTGTAGGTGGCCCTTTTGTGGGTTGCTTGTGTCAGCTGGGGGTCGGATATGGTGGGCTGTTTGTACTCCTCTGCATACATGCTCAGTCACAGTCCTTCCATGTTGGCCTATACCTATGGGACATGGATACAGAACAGGGGTGGGGTGGGCAAGACCAGGCCTTGTGGGATGCCACTCATATCCGCTTTGCAGTCTGACATGGATGTGGCAGGTCTGACCATGTCAGTTCTGTCCTTGGTCTGCTTTGCAACCCCTCTACTGACATAGGGGTGTATATTTAAGCTGGTGAACATATCCATACTGAACACGTACGGTATTGTCTAGAAGCATGTGCACGGTCCAGCTACGCTGTGTGGCCACATAGCCCTCATCAATTACCTTAATTACTGCTTCAAATGGGTCAGACATGTTTAGGGGATGGTTCTGCAGTTACAACAGCCACAGTGTGTAGGGTCCAGTATCAGTAGGTCCACATTAGCCTTCTGTCTGCGGTACATACTGATCCTTTCCATAGCTGTGCAGAACAAGCTTGTCTGGATCCTGGGATGGTAGTTTGGAGTATCCATTCAGGCAACACCTTTGTTGTGATGGACCACTGTTGTTGTACACTGCTCTTTGGGTACATATCCTGTGGTAAGGCTGACATTGGCCAGTAGTGTGATTTGCATTCCATTACTCTTGGGGTCCATGTTGGCCTCAGCACAGGACACCATCACATACCTTTGCTGCTGTGTGTTCTGCTTTGCAGATGATGGCTGTTACCTTAGCATCTGCAATGTCAGGGGACCATCTGCTGGGATAGGTATTTTGCACTCGGGGGGGGGGTGTTTGCACTGCACCTGACAGGTTGTATGTTAGCAATATGTGTGTGTGTTTGGTATGTTGTTTGTAATATCTGTGTGATTCGGAGCATATCTGTGGATGCCCAACATGGTTCCTACCATCAGTTGGGTATGCCTTGTGATTATCCATAGTGTCCTGTACGTTTTGTATCTTCATAGGTTCATGGGTTCATAGTAGGCTAGACACCCTAGGCCATTAGTAAGCCTAGCTAGAGTGTGTGTGTCTTTCACCACCCCTTGCTATGTTCAGTTATGGCCATTTATGAGGTTCTTCACTGTGCCTCAGTCTGGTCGTGACACAGTGGGGACCCCCAGTATACATGTGCGGTCATCCATCCACTTGGCAATATTCCTGTTGAGGGGTGTCAGTGAGGGGCTCTGCCTACCATGGATTGGGATCCTGTTTCTGGGTGTGGGGAGCCTATGGGTTATGTATCTGTCTCTCCAGCACATCTTATTTCATTATGTGTTGAGGTTGACATCTGTGACTCTCACAGCTCCAATGGCTTTGATTTCCTGTGGTGTAGCATGTCCATTACTACTGTGTTGGACATGGCCTGGTACAACAGACATACAATGCCTCTGTGTAGGCAGTGTGTGACTGCAGTCAGCTGGGGTGTCTACAGCCAGGCAGCATATGACATATATTTCACACCCTTTATCCTGTTGGTGGGGTAACTATGAGGTCTTCCGAACCGCTGCAGGTGTCACGTATGGTACATCCCATATGATTTCTGTGTCACTACTAGACAGAGGCATAGTAAACTAAACCCTAAAAGGGCGTAGTATTCTCATCCTAAGGGGTGGTGTAAGCCACATACACTCTGGCTAGGCTTATAAATGCCCTAGGGCAGATAGCCTAGTACGAACCTATGAACCTATGAACCTATGAGTCATTGTACTAGATTATGGGTCTGATAAGGGAACAGTACAGCGGCACAGTGACCTCTGTTGATGTTGATGTGAATCCTTTCATGATACGGTGTCCAGTATCAACAGTCTTCATAGCCACATTGGCATTGTGGCTGTCACATGACAGATTAATTTCGACCTGTGTCCCTAGGTCCCTGATGACTCCTTGCATACATAATGGTTTGACACCTATGTGGTACTTTGTGTACCTTGCCTGGTATTTGGTGGGACATTCATACTGTCCAGTGTCTTCGGATGTCTGGGTGGGGTTCTTGTGTGTGAGAGTGTGGTCAGTCGCATGCTACAGACTGTACAGCAGTTTTGACTACAGTTATGTTCACATGGGTGGTGTCCGCTGCTTTGTGCATTGTCAGTTACCTGGCTATATGGGTGTCTGTGCTGCATATGGATACTCCCCCTCCTTTGATGTCTTGGTGCAGGTGTTGGGGCCATAATACATGGTATGTGGTATAACCTAGTAGTGCTGGTGTGCTATCACTAGGCCTGCAGCAGGCTTCTGTCACTGGACAGGCATCAATGTTCTCCATAACGGGAAGTGCCTCAGGGGCATGCATATTGCAGTTTACACATCTGGCATTGGTCAGCATTACCCTTATGTTTCCTACCACTTATGTTTTCTAGGGTGGTGGGTAGTCTTTTTGGCCTTGCCTACATACGGCTCTATGGAGGCGGCATAGGCCTTATCCAGTATCCAGACACACATGGGTAACAGCTGACAGCCATCCCTGTAACAGCAGCATGGCTTGTCATGCTTGGCATCTCAAGCAGACACTCATTACACCCTCTTGGACTGACAGCTGTAACTGTGCCAGCTGTTAAACATGAGCATTCTGTGTTTGTACTGTGGCATCATTCTTGGTGAGGGTTGGATGCTGCACACAGCCAGTGTCATCCCGCCCTGGGGTACATACTCGGAGGGACCATTCATGTCTCATTTGATGTTGACCAGGGAGGTACATCTCAGGTAACTCACACCAGCATGGACATTGAGTGCATCATATTTCTGCTTGCTTTGGGGTGACCTGCATACTTGTGTTAAGTGGCATTTTGTGGCAACCTACAAGCAGCTTACTCTACCCTTTCCCTTGTTCAGTCTGGTGAGTGGGACAGCAGTGTGTCTGCCTATACAGACACCTATTACGACTGTATCAGGCATGTTGTTTCTCCTTCGGGCCTGTGACTGTTTGGCACACCAGCTTTGCGTACTATTCGTTGCATGTGCTATGTTTGAAGGTTGTGGTTGCTTATGATCTGCTTTGGAGGCTTCTGTTGGTGTGGTGTGTTTGTAATTGAGGTCTCCGGGAATATTTGTCTGTGTTTATGTGTTTGGTTTACAGTTGTGGTAGGTCTATGTGGGACTGGGTTTGTGGTGTATGTGGTTACCTTCTCCTCCTGACTAGTGTTGACAGTACTGAGTTGTTGGAGCTCAACCTCTGGTTTGGATACATGGATGCATCTATCACATATGTTTGTATTTATTGGGGGGTGTTGTGGTTGTCTGTGTACTTGGTACTGGTGTCACATTGACTCTGGATTCATAGATTATACTTGTTGTGCTGGACTTAGTGGATTGTATGTGTGGACATATGTTGTTGCCATACTACTGGTCAGTGATTACTTCCCTTTTTATGTTTGCTCTATCATGTGGTAACTTCCTCATTCTCTTGGATGGTTTGGTAATGGCTGGAGGCCAGCATGCCAGATGCCTGCGTGTATGGCATTGTGTGTTGTTGTTATTTGTGATTGCATACTCCAAGCATTCCTGGCTGTGTTCATGGAATGCCTGTATAACATGTTCTGTGGTGTGTCCCATATTCTGCACTTGCACAGGGCCTTTTGTGGATTCAACATCGGTTTTGAGGGCTGCAACCTATACTTTACACATGTTTTTCACTGTGGTATTCTGGCCAGGGACTGGGGTCAGGGTGTATACCCAGTGTGATTACTCTATGGTCTGGTCTTACCAGTGAGGGGTACACTTCTCATCTTGCCATCCAGTACACATGTTGCTGATTATCACATACAGTATGCTTACCCCTCTTGTGGGAGTAGTACATTGTTCCTGGGCATTTTGGTTTATGGAATCTGGGTGATTTTCTCCTACTGTGTTGGTGCTAGTACAATGCTACCGGTGTATGTCTGGGTATTTTCAGTCAAGCAATATAATGTGGTTTGGGGGGCTTGATATATTCATGTATTCCGACATAGGCCAGGTGCTGTTCCTGGTATTAGGACAGTGGTCTGCAGCAGGCTATATACTGCGAGGCAGTTTTAGCCATTGGTATTTGACCATGGATATTCCATGCTGCTTCTTGTTGTGGTACCAGCATGGGGGTGTGGTTATCCTTGCCATTTCTTGCTAGTCACCCTCCTTTTGTAGCTTGTTCCATGTTTTGTGGCTGTACAGCACAGTATGAGGTGTGACCTGGTAGTGTTAGGTTGATGATGTGAGCCTTGCCCAGTTCTCTATTACAGGACTGGTATCTACATTCTCTTTACTGTGTGCGTTTACACTGCACACATCTTGCTGTTTATACATCTGTCATGGGGTAGTATTACATCTAGGTTCCTATCCCTTGTAGAACCTATGAGGTTGGGTTTGTGTTTTGAGACTTACCTATTCAGGGCATGCTGTGGGTACTGACAGCCTTTGCCAGTATCCATGGGGCATGGCATGATAGGTGCATGCCACCCCTAGCAGGTGGTGCATCATGTCAAACTCCGCATATCTTCTCAGCCTGTAACACATTGGCTCCCCTTTGACTGACTGCATTACTTCAGCCAATTATTGTACTTGATCTTCTTGTCTTCATAGTGTGGCATCATGCTTGGTGAGGTTGAGATGTTAGGCAGGGTCTTCAAGTTTGCATATACTAGATGGTGTTACATTGCTTAACACATGGCAATCATGCCTCAGGTGGTGCTGCAGGGCTGCCTCTGTTGGATGCACATACTACACTCCCTGTACATATTTGAGAGCAGGTTGTGTCATGTTAGGCATCCCTGTTACTATATGAGTGAGTCAGAGAGGGGTATCATTCCCAGGGTTCCTACTGAGCCAGTGTATGTGCTATGTGTTGCCTCTTTGCCAAGGCCAGGGCATACTGGGCATGCCTCCTTCTGCCTACTGGGGCAGGCTCAGGTTGTTCCTCCTCTGAGTCATGCTCTGCCTGTGATGGCCTTGGCAATGGTGGGGGGCTGTTTGGCCCGGCCCTATGCTGGTCCTGCTGCAGCTGTTTTCACAAGATCATATTATGTAGCATAGCACATACCATGACAATTTGGGTACATGTAGTTGGTGTGTACTGCAAGGCTCCACCAGATGTGTCCAGACACCGGAACCGTGACTTGAGCAGCCCAAACACACGCTCTATTACATTACGTGTTTGTGCGTGTGCCTCATTATGGCGTTCCTGTTCAGGTGTGTGTGCTTTTCTGATGGGTGTCATCAGCCACGGCTCCAGTGCATAACCTGCATCCCCCACTAGGTATCCGTGTGGGATGTCCCCATTGGCAAATGTCTGGTACAGCTGCGTCAAATGCCAGATGTGGGAATCATGATAACTCCCGGGGCAGCCAGCACACACATTCATTATGCCCTGGGCATCACACACGACCTGGCAGTTGATGGAGGGGAAGCCTTTGTGGTTAATGTAGTCCCTACCCTGCTCACCGGCTGGTGCTTTGATGCGTATGTGCGTGCAGTCTATTGCACCCAGTACCTCAGGGTATTCCGCTATTTGCTGGAAGAGACGCATATTGCTGGCCAATACCTCACGGGCATTGGGGAAATATACATGATCACCGACATGTGCTGACATGGCATCCAGGAACTGGTGTAGTACCCTGGAGGCTGATGCCTGTGATATCCCAATCATATCGCCAGTTGGTCTCTGGAAGGTACCTGTTGCTAGTATTCTTAGGCCAACACATACCTTGGTTTCCACTGGGATGGGTTCCCTCTGTTGGTTCTGTGTGTGAGGCGTGGCCTGCACAGCTCAACAATTTGCTGTAGGAGCTCTCTGTCCACTCTATAGTGCTCTACTATCTCCAGCTCATGTAACCCGTGGTAGGTGACCCTGGGCCTGTACACTCTTCTCCGTCTCCTCACTGTGGGTTGTCTGGCACCATCTGCATTGTCACCACCCTCAGCAAGTCACCTATGTCTCATTATGACAGCTATGGCAGCCCCTAACATTTCTGCTCTGAGTGAAGCTTTTTCAGTTTTCACTTCTATTAGCTTACTCCTGTCTTGCAGTGTCTCTTAATGGAAGCATCCTGCACTACTGTTTGCAGAGTTTTAAGTGCTGGGCTGGACTACTATTCTGCCTGTGTAATTGCCTGCTTCTAATTATTTTCACCATCTAGCTTCAGCAGTTATCCCTGCTAGCTTCCTATTAATTCTGTTGCTTCCTTTTTCCTCTCTGTTTCCTCAGGGGGGAGCAACATGCATACTATCTGAAACATGCTCACAGTGGCTTACATGCGCGCACACGTGCTTACACGGTTCAGAATCTACTTATTCGGGTTTACACATGCGTACACCCGCGCAAACACTGTTACATGTCTGCCAACAGCCTCCAACATACTCAGACTGCCTTACACGCGCGCACACCCACGCAAACAGTGTTAAACATCTCCCAACAAGCTCCCACATGCTCACACTGCCTTACACGCATGCACCCTGTCCTACTCGCGCTTCCTGGCGTGCACACATGCGCATGCACGGCCAGCAAGAAACTTTGGTGCAGGTAACAGTGTATACCTTCCATTTCTTGACTTTCCATGACTTATCTAGTGGCACACCTCTTTCCATGATCTGTGCCTGTCATCTGTCATGTTACACTGGCCTCCAATGAACTGCATTTCTTTCTACCATTCCCCCCCTGTGATGTCACCTATCTCCCTCTATTCCTCCCCTTTTGTATCTCTTACACTACTCAGACTGTGCTCATTTGGTATGTGACTGTGAGATTCAGTATCCGAACCCTCATTTACATGAGATTGCCTACTAATGCTTAGTTACATGTCTTAGACTCAGCTTCCCCCCTTAGCAACCACTACACGGTGGCCTAGTTGGTTTTGGTCTGCTGGTCCCTGCATTGTCATTCCATGTATTGCATGAAACCCACATTTGTGGGTTTATAACCTTCTTTTTGTGGTTTTATACAACGCAGCCCATTTGCGCGGGGCTGCGCTGGGTTTAAACATCGGCGATCGCTGAAAAAAAAAAATTATATTTTTAATATTTTTGCATCGGGTTATCTTGCCAATGGCCACATATTTGGCCATTGGCATGCTGCCTGAGTCATATGCAATCTTTATTTGGAGCTGACATCGCTTCGTTGTGGAATTTGCAGAAATGTACTCAGTTGTCAGCTGAGTACATTTCTGCAGCTAAAACGTCTCCTACACGGACTGGTTTCTGCTTTGTGGATCGCTAATATACCTCATTTGCATACCTTTCAGATGCAAGTGAGGTATTTAGCATGTCCACGCCCAGTCCGTGTAAGAGACGTTTTAGCTGGTCTCTTACACGGAGCTTAGGGCTGTTCCTGGATCGCGAGGCTTGCATGGAGTGTTGCACGTCTCTTACACTCCATGCAAGCCTTCGTGAATCCTGCCCATTGTCTTTTTACCCATGTTCTATATCTTCTTTTACCTGGAGGGTTTTATTAATTTCTTGTTATATTACTATGTTCAGCATATATGATAAAACCTGTTTGTGTATTATGCTGGATGTACCATAACTGACATTGTCTTTTACCTATGTTCCATATCTTCTTTTACCTGGAGTGTTTTTATTAATTTCTTGTTATATTACTATGCTCAGCATACACGATATAACCTGTTTTGTGTATTATGCTGGCTGTACTTTATTTGTATAACTTGATGCTGGAGTTTTTCTCCCCAGGCCTCCACTGAAAATGGACCTGGTCCAGTCGGAATTTCCCGGTTAACAAATGTAAAATAAATAAAATAATAAATAAATATGAAGTGAATCCTCCTACACATATTTTTATGTAGCACAGTGTGAGAAACAGTGGTTGACGCAACAGTACTATTCTGATATCAGATGTTACTGAATGCTACATCTCAGGCCATACTATACCAGAGTAAACACTACCAGTCCAGGATTTAAATCTTTATTGGCAGGCACAGTTTCCTTATCTAAAACCAATGGTAAAATGTTTAATGAATAAACAGCAAACACAGCAACACAGCACAGCCACAATAAACCACAAAAAAGTAAAGCAATAAATCTGGTGCAGTATTAAGTGCTTTTTGTCTGTTAAATTAACAGACTTCTTCAGATACTAGTACACCATTCGCACGTTACTTTAAATATAATTCCTTGAATCACATATTCAATGTTCCACTTGAATTTAACCCTATGTAGGCTTATATAAGCCCTCAACTCTATATAAAAAATCGAAAAAATATATAATAAATATTACAAACATTCTAAAACATTATAAAAATTATTATAAAAATTGTGTGAACACTGTCTTACATCTATTTATATTAACCCAATTGAATTATACTTATTTTTAATCAACCTCAGAAAATGTATGTTTTCATATGTTCATATGTATATCTAAATAACTATAGTCCCTGCTATACTACTTAAACTTATTGCACATTGCTATAAGTTACTTTTCTTTTAAAAATGCAAAAAATAAAATCTCTATTATTTAACAAATTCTTTTATAATATATAATAAATGGTAATAACTAAGATCTACACCTAAATGGCACTAATATGAACTGTAATGTATAAACTAAAGATATGTATGATTATACTTTAGGTATTCCTGCATCTAACCAGGTATCTTGACCAATTTTTTAACTTTAATATGTAGGCTATTGAGTATAATTCATTTAGACCTGGTGGCCTGCATGCATCAAGTCTTAGTTGCCACAGTAGTTCTGATTTTTTTTCTAAAAGTAAGGATTTTGGGCCTCCCCTGGTCATTGTTTGAACTTTATTTTCCTGGTCCAATATTTGTTTGATGATTTTGAACTTAAATGAGTGGTTAGGATACTCCCCACAATGTTTAGCCAAGGCATTATCTTGTTTGCATCTGTTAAATGCATATATATGGTCATAAATTCTTTCACATAGCCTTCTATCAGTTTTTCCTACATAGAAGGCTGGACATGCCTGGCATTGTGCCAGGTAAACTACCGATCTTGAGTTGCAATTATATTTGTTCTTAAGTGAGTAACTCCTGTCTCTTATCACAAATTTTTTACCAATGTCATTAAACATTTTACCATTGGTTTTACATTGGAGTGTTCCTGTGGCTATTTTGTCTGTTTTAGCAGTTCATCTTTTGGTTTACTTCAACAGTTTTCTTATCTAACAGACCTGTGGAGGGAATGTTTGTTAACACTACTTCACTGTTTCTACACATATTCCCAGATTCCAGTTAATATTATGTACATACCTCTCAATCTCTTAATGCACACACTCTGGACAAAGCTTGACAACATGGGGCTACAAATAGGGACATGCTTTGAATATTGCTCTCCTAAACTTGGAGAGTTACTAGAATGACAGGATTTGTTTTAATATACATTTTCTGACGGTTTTGAAGTCTGAAAGTCAAATGTATCTCATTATTTCGTGACTACAATTCTGAGATCATCCCACTGATTTGCCAGTGGGACAGAAGAACAGGCAGAAAATATGGGCCAATTATCTGGGCATTCTGAAAAATCTGTACAGTTGAGAGGTATGATTATGCATACAGCTTACTACCATTCCAAGAATTCGAATCATGGCTGTTTCTGCTAAAAATACAACAATTTAAGTCACAGTAGAGTGTGCTATTTGGATATTGCTGTCTATCTCTTTAGTGTTTCCTGTCTAAGTTTCTCTTGGTTATACAGTCTGAACTTGTACTTACAACAGTCTTATACAGACACTCCTAAACATTTTTTTATGTAGCACAGTGTGGGTCTTCTTCTTCTTTCGGCTTTTCCTGGTTAGGGGTCGCCACAGCAGATCACCTGTCCACTCATGATTGGCAGTGGAGTTTTACAGTCTTGAGTTGCCAGCCCAGTGCCCACCCTTCCACAGAAGGCACACACACACTCCCACCTAGGACCAATTTAGAGTGCC
This sequence comes from Protopterus annectens, assembly GCF_019279795.1. Classification (NCBI taxonomy): domain Eukaryota; kingdom Metazoa; phylum Chordata; order Ceratodontiformes; family Protopteridae; genus Protopterus; species Protopterus annectens. Next base: position 1,609,953,598 of record NC_056726.1, on the reverse strand, counting down.
CAATCCACCTACAGCATGTCTTTGGGATGTGGGAGGAAACCGGAGCACACGGAGGAAACCCACGTGACCACAGGGAGGACATGCAGACTCCACACAGAAGGCACCCCAGCCCAGGATCAAACCAGAGAACCTCTTGCTGTGAGGTGGCAACGTTGACCGCTGCACCATCATGGCCATCCCAGTGTAGCACATTGTGGTTAACAGTGGTTAATACAACATTACCGTTTAAGGAATGCAACAATAAATGCCATACAATACCAGAGTAAACACAACTAGTATAGGATTTAAAGCTTTATTGCCAGGCAGTTACAGTTTTATTTAAATATGACCTATATGGGACTATTACTGTCATATTGTCTGGTTTATTCAGTACAACCCATACACAGTTTTTATACTGCCAGGTGACTTTCTACTACTTTATATTTATTTGGTATGACTACTACAAGCAGGATTGTTACTCATCAGCCTCGTGATGCAGCATTTGCAACCTACTAGCATGGGCTTCCTGATTCACAGCCTGCTCATCTGCAACTGTAAAGGGAATAGAGAAATATTTAGCCATATCTATCCATCACATACACATGCTGGACTTTAGTAAACATTAATGGTATGACTACTTACACATTGCTGGGACATCACCCCTCTGCCTTGCTTCTTGGACCCACACGTCCAAGAGCTCTCTCTTTCTCCGCTTCAAGTTGTCATGGTGGTGCCTGACTTTCTCACCAGTCTGAGGGATATCAGTGGCACTCGTGAGATTACGAACGAGATGGTCCCAGGCTTTGACTTTATATTAGGAGCTCTGGTATTGGCCCTGCAGCAGTCTCTCATCATGGTTTTTTACCAAGAGTCCTACCATGACCTTGGACTCCTGTATGCCCCAGTGCTGTGCCCAGAAGCATGATCCCTCTGCAACTCCTACCATCCTGCCTACAGTGGGGAGCTGCAACCAGTTATGAACTTTATTCCTGCCTGTGAGGTTTAAATATGGCCAATTTCCTGCCCTTTGCCATGACTGGATGGCTTTGAATATACTGAGTTAAGCTAAGCTACAGGCAGACCTGCTTAGCTAAGGTTGGCATTGCTTAAAGGGACAGGTTTAGCACTGCTTACCGATGGGCAAATCCTCTTACCTAGGCTACTCATTGCTTAGCAGTCATATTTACATAATGTTTACACCTGGTAAGCAGAGCTGTGCAATGCTTAGCATTGCTTATTTTTCATTTTATAGACTACCTGCTGTATGGCATTTATTCATCATTCATTACATATTATAAATTTGTTTAATGTCCCCGACATCTCCCAATGTGCTTTCATTAGATGTATTCATGTGTGACTATCCTGTATGTGGCACTTGTATTTATATGGGGATTTCACAACTTTATTAAACTGACACCTCACAACTAGACCTAATGTAGCATTTCAGTTAACAAATATATGTCATTTAGTAGGCAATACTAAAAAAATGTTTATGTACTGCTTTCATATGTAAAATGGGAATTGGCTACAGTAATGATCAAACCAGGAACAGCTGCTCATAAAGAATGTGCTCTAATCACTACACTATTGCTTATGTTGACTGTCTCTTGCTATTTAACTTCTTGTGCTGTTTAAGCTGGACTAAGTGAAGCTAAGCAATGGGCACATCCACGCAGCTACACTTAAACTTTATCGATTTATAAAAAAAAAAAAAAATGTTATGTTATTTTATCTATATCCTTCAGAATATCCCTGCTAATGCTGAACCTGTTCTTTTATCAACTTTCTGCTTTGTGGGACAATTGTCCCTTTTGGCTTTGTCCACATTCCCAACCCGTCAGAGTAAGGAATGTGGCTTTGTCCACATTCCTTACTCTGATGGGTTGGGAGGTGTGCGCTATGTGCTTATGCTACCTTTATTATCCTAATAAATTTTGGCTTGGTAGCATACCTCTCAACATCTTAGAGCAAAATATCTGGACAAAGCCTAAAATGATGGGGGGAAAATTGGGACAGATTTTAAATATTGCTCTTACAAACTTAAAAAGTTGATCGAATAATGGGTTTTACATTAGCAGGATGTGTGGAGTCTTAAACTCAAATGTTTTGTCATTATTTAATGACTTCAATCCTCAGCTATTTGCCAGAAAGATACAGATTTTAGGGGGAACACACCAAAAATATGAGGCAAAAATCTGGTCATTCTGAAAAAATCTGTACAGTTGAGAGGTATGCTTGGTAGGGACGATTGTCTCTTATGCCTTTGACCACAGATTTTATTTTCCTGATGGGTTGGGGGTGTTATGAGCGTTCTCACTCATTTTTAATTGCTGAAAGGAAATTCTGGAGTGCAGTGGGCGTGTGTATTGTGAGAGCTCTACTCTCAGACACACCACCTGCGCTTGCACATGGAACCATGTCCATTTTACAGCATGGCAGCACACCTTCATAAATATGCATGGCGCGTTGCCTTGCTGAACAGGAACCATCCCTGCCATGCAGGAATAACTTACTCCTGCATGGCTGCTTGCTGAATACCGGGGAATATTTACTATGCTTAAACAAAAGAGGTGTAACAATTGCATGTACTCAGTTAAGAAAGAGAGTACATCTGTAGCTCAATATAAAGGACAGCGATGTTCCTCTAAGAACTCATTCTTCCAGATGTTCATATATAAAAAATGGATTGGGGTTGGTAAGTGTGAGGTTGAGGAAGAATGAAAATATATACAATACAGATGGAACATTATGGTAAGTACAAAACTTCATTATCTGATGTTGTCCATTTGCATTCTCTCCTCAGTTGATGGTACAGAGTCACCAGCTACCTAAATTCCAGGATGGACTCCAAGAAAGGATATTCCTGAGTACAGTTGAACCAAATGATGCTCTCCCCCTGGAGACTAGATTTAATTTGTAATGAGTAACAAAGGTATGGGGAATAGCCTACATTGCTGCTCAACATATGTCATCCATGAACGCTCTAGAGAAGAAAACTGTAGAAGATGACATTGATCTAGTTGAATGAGACATTACCGATTGTGGTGAGGCAATGCCCAATTTTTTTATGACTGAATGAAATGCAATCGGTTATCTATCTCAAGCCACAAGCTTTAGCAACAGTTGAGATGGATCCAAGCATCGGATCCAAGCCCATCAGCTGAGGAGAGAGTTCTTAGGAGCAACAATTAAAAAGTGTTCCTGTTTTTGGTCTTTGTCCCCCCATTATTTGTGCATTTGTCTAAATTTCTTGCTGTAAGAGGTTGAGAGGTATGAATACGTCCTTAAAGAAACAGATCGGTTTTGCTGAAAAAAACATGTTTTAAAGAATAAACCTCATCTATAATTCTTGTCTAGGGATTATATGGAGTTTAATTTATTAAAGTTACAAATACTAAAAACAATCTAATTATTATAATAGGATACAACAACTAAAGTATGCACTCCCACCCCCACATTGTAGACTTCGTCTGCCACACAAGATGGGAAGGACCAAATAATTAAGGAACCTGCCCACACATGCCCACATACACTCGCAATGATGTAACAGGAGTTTTCTAAACTAAGCACAACCCTCAGAGTCTGTAATAAATAAGCACGCTCTAACACCATATAAACAAGTCATCTAAGCAACAATCATCTGCCAAATAAAGTTTCTCTTACTAAATAAGCGCTGAGTATGAGTTACTTTCTAATGCTTTCTTGATAGTATAATATTTCACATAGTTCTTGAAAGAAGTATCCACTTGCAACCAAAGTGAAGGAGCATTACATATGGGAAAAGAGGACATGAGGCTATAAGCTTTGATAGAGCTTGCATGTTAGCACGTGTATTTTTAGTGCAGTGCAATTCTGCTTTTAGTGCACACTGCAATAATTTGTGCCATAATAATCTATTGATAAAAGTTATCTTGTGCCATGTATACATCTGAATAAATGGAAAAATCAGCTGAGTCCATAGTACAGACCATTAAAAGTCTGACTGTCGCCACTGACAGAATTTCCAATAGGAACTTGAGAATTTGAAAGAATCATATGAATGAGTGAGGGTGATGGTAGAGCAATGTCTGGAAATTGAGGGTATGGTGGAATATGATCTCTGGATCATATGCATCTGCATTATCCCTCTGGAGGATACTGTAGGACCTACCTAGAAGTGTCCTCTTATTGATGGGAAAGAGCATGAATTTTGTGGGCTCACTACAAGCAAACAATAATGCCTTGGCGAAATAATGCCCACCAAGGGGTGTTGTGAGGGCTGATGTTGCAGGACAGCTCTCTTTTGTCACAAAAATGTTTAAAAGCTTTATATTTTGCTTATTTTGAATATAAATGGGCATGTCCTTGAGATAACATTGTTGAGCATTTTACATATACCTGTTTGGTAAGGGTCTATATTAAATGAACAACCGTTCCGATGTTCGAATCATAGATGGTCGACATCATATGATCGAACATCGGAAAGGTCCAATGGCTTTACACGCGCAGAATGGGAAATTTTCCCTTTCTGCACTGAAGTGTGTTCTTGAAGTTGGTATATTTAAGTAGGGGGGGTGCGGGGGGGTGTAGGGGGGTTTGCCCCCTGCTCAAAGTGGTAAGGTAAGTTTTTTTTATTTTATTTTATTATATAGTCGATGTTTCGAACTTCGCTCATATGAGTATAATATAGACCTGTTTGGTAATAATAGATATGTGGTCGAAATGCTCACATGAAAAAAATGAGCAATATCTTGGCTTTGATAAAATGCAATACCTTCCCAAGTGCTATCAGAATTGCTGTTAACCAAATGAAACTGGTTGTACATATTTCCCATTAAAAAGTAATTACAGGGGGGAAGCATGCATCATTTTCTTCCTGATAAAAATATAATCTATCTTGTTTTTACAACTGCTGTCAGAAAGTCTGGTACATAGTTGAAACTCATTTTACTTGTGGTGACTTAAATATTCGTAATTTAGACTTTGTGGTCATGGGTTAGCAACATACAGCCTTGTAACGGTCTCAAGAAAGCAGCCTACAACATTTTACTACTGACTAAAAAAACTGCATTGACTTCACAACTAAGGTCAGAGTCATTAGCCAGCAATTATGGCTAATTTTTCACAATTCAGAGAAAAATGTGTACGAATGGCACAGTATACAGCATTTTACACCTATAAAAACAGTTATACTGCTTTCCCAAGCTCTATCATAAGCACTAGAAAGCAGCCAAATAATGATTTTAGTTGAACAAAGCCAAGATATTCTTAATTTGTAGTTTTTATTGTAGTGGAGCAACATTTTGGACTTTAAAATGAGCACAGGGAAGTGGCATGTAACATTTTTCTCTGGCTTTCAAATTACACTGCTTTTATAAATGTTAGAATTGCTAATAAACAAACAAAACTGATTTTAGAGGATTTATATGAAAATATTATCACAAGGAAAAATGCACAGCATTTTGATGTTGATTAGAAAAGTCAGTTACAGTGTTTTTCCAAATGACGGTCAAAAGCGTTAACAACTAATACAGATTTTAACTGAACTGAGGTGAAACATTTTTGTTTTACTGTTTATAAAATAATGGGAAAACAGCATACAGCTTTTTACCTTCAACAAAAAATATCACAAATACTCTTGATAATGTCAAACATAGAGGAAACCAGAATGCAGCACACTGTGGGCTAATCTTTTTCCCCTTTCCCCCCCTCTTACAGTTGCCCATCAGCTGCCACCAACTTTTTCCCTCATAAACCAGGTCTTTCAGTTCCACCTCAACCTCCCCTGGGCTCAGCCTTAACTGAACTATGTCCAAGGTCAGTGAGGAGATTAAGGATGTCAATGCAGTATTGGGGTCAGCCTTAACTGAACTATGTCCAGAGTCAGTGAGGAGATTAAGGATGTTGATGCAGTATCAGGCTCAGCCTTAACTGAACTATGTCCAGGGCCAGTGAGGCGATTAAGGAAGTTGATGCAGTATCGGGCTCAACTGTAAATGAACTATGTCCATGGCCAGTGAGGAGATTAAAGAAGTTGATGCAATATCAGGCTCACTTGTAACCGAACTATGTCCAGGGTCAGTGAGGAGATTAAGGATATTGATACAGTATCATACTGCTGCTGAGGAATGTGACTTAGCCCCCCTCCCAATGCCCTGCAGCAGCCTTACAATCTCTGAACCCACCAGGCTCTTAACGCTGCTATTGCAGTGAACCTAGGCTTCCTTTCTCCCCTTAGGTTGAGTGAAATAACATCAGTCACTCTTTCTCTTCCTCCCCATGTGACCCCTCCAGTGCCCATGACACTAGTTGAATACGGTTCATCTAAGAAGCAGTAAAGGCTTTGTCCCACTCTGGCATGGGTCCTCTCACACAGTGGTCTAATCTTAAGAAACAAAATGTCCCTCTCTGGCATGGGTCCTCTTACACAGTGGTCTAATCTTAAGAAAAAAATGTCCCTCTCTGGCATGGGTCCTCTCACACAGTGGTCTAATCTTAAGAAAAAAATGTCCCTCTCTGGCATGGGTCCTCTCACACAGTGGTCTAATCTTAAGAAAAAAATGTCCCTCTCTGGCATGGGTTCTCTCATACAGTGGTCTAATCTTAAGAAAAAAATGTCCCTCTCTGGCATGGGTCCTCTCATACAGTGGTCTAATCTTAAGAAAAAAATGTCCCTCTCTGGCATGGGTCCTCTCATACAGTGGTCTAATCTTAAGAAAAAAAATGTCCCTATCTGGCATGGGTCCTCTCACACAGTGGTCTAATCTTAAGAAAAAAATGTCCCTCTCAGGAATGGGTCCTCTCACACAGTGGTCTAATCTTAAGAAAAAAAATGTCCCCCTCTGGCATGGGTCCTCTCATACAGTGGTCTAATCTTAAGAAAAAAATGTCCCTCTCTGGCATGGGTCCTCTCACACAGTGGTCTAATCTTAAGAAAAAAATGTCCCTCTCTGGCATGGGTCCTCTCACACAGTGGTCTAATCTTAAGAAAAAAATGTCCCTCTCTGGCATGGGTTCTCTCATACAGTGGTCTAATCTTAAGAAAAAAATGTCCCTCTCTGGCATGGGTCCTCTCATACAGTGGTCTAATCTTAAGAAAAAAATGTCCCTCTCTGGCATGGGACCTCTCATACAGTGGTCTAATCTTAAGAAAAAAAATGTCCCTATCTGGCATGGGTCCTCTCACACAGTGGTCTAATCTTAAGAAAAAAATGTCCCTCTCAGGAATGGGTCCTCTCACACAGTGGTCTAATCTTAAGAAAAAAAATGTCCCTCTCTGGCATGGGTCCTCTCATACAGTGGTCTAATCTTAAGAAAAAAATGTCCCTCTCTGACATGGGTCCTCTCACACAATGGTCTAATCTTAAGAAAATAATGTCCCTCTCTGGCATGGGTCCTCTCACACAGTGGTCTAATCTTAAGAAAAAAATGTCCCTCTCTGGCATGGGTTCTCTCACACAGTGGTCTAATCTTAAGAAAAACATGTCCCTCTCTGGCATGGGTCCTCCCATACAGTGGTCTAATCTTAAGAAAAACATGTCCCTCTCTGGCATGGGTCCTCTCATACAGTGGTCTAATCTTAAGAAAAACATGTCCCTCTCTGGCATGGGTCCTCTCACACAGTGGTCTAATCTTAAGAAAAAAATGTCCCTCTCTGGCATGGGTCCTCTCATACAGTGGTCTAATCTTAAGAAAAAAATGTCCCTCTCTGGCATGGGTCCTCTCACACAGTGGTCTAATCTTAAGAAAAAAATGTCCCTCTCTGGCATGGGTCCTCTCATACAGTGGTCTAATCTTAAGAAAAAAATGTCCCTCGCTGGCATGGGTCCTCTCATACAGTGGTCTAATCTCAAGAAAAAAATGTCCCTCTCTGGCATGGGTCCTCTCACACAGTGGCCTAATCTTAAGAAAAAAATGTCCCTGTCTAGCATGGGTCCTCTCAGACAGTGGTCTAATCTTAAGAAAAAAATGTCCCCCTCTGGCATGGGTCCTCCACACAGTGGTCTAATCTTAAGAAAAAAATGTCCCTCTCTGGCATGGGTCCTCTCACACAGTGGTCTAATCTTAAGAAAAAAATGTCCCTCTCTGGCATGGGTCCTCTCACACAGTGGTCTAATCTTAAGAAAAAAATGTCCCTCTCTGGCATGGGTCCTCTCACACAGTGGTCTAATCTTAAGAAAAAAAATGTCCCTCTCTGGCATGGGTCCTCTCATACAGTGGTCTATTCTTAAGGAAAAAAAATGTCCCTCTCTGGCATGGGTCTTCTCACACAGTAGTCTAATCTTAAGAAAAAAATGTCCCTCTCTGGCATGGGTCCTATCACACAGTGGTCTAATCTTAAGAAAAAAATGTCCCTCTCTGGCATGGGTCCTCTCACACAGTGGTCTAATCTTAAGAAAAAAATGTCCCTCTCTGGCATGGGTCCTCTCATACAGTGGTCTAATCTTAAGAAAAAAAATGTCCCTCTCTGGCATGGGTCCTCTCATGCAGTGGTCTAATCTTAATTAAAAAATGTCCCTCTCTGGCATGGGTCCTCTCACACAGTGGTCTAATCTTAAGAAAAAAATGTCCCTCTCTGGCATGGGTCCTCTCACACAGTGGTCTAATCTTAAGAAAAAAAAAACATTTGCATTGCTTTAAAAAGTGGTGATGATCTTTCTCTTGTATTTATTTATTTAATATCTGACCATGAAAAAGTAACATACACTATTTATATGTTGGCAGAAAACTGCATTGCTTTAGCAAGAGGTGGTTATGTATGTGCTTTGTGTATTTTATTTAATATGTGAACGTAGGCAGTAGCATACAGAATTAATTTAACAACTACAATTGCTTATCTAACAAGCCGTTGCATGAGTGCTGAAGCTTCAGGCTTTTAGCCTGCTTTAGCAGCAGAGAAATAATATGCCACATTTTGATGTTGATAAAAATAAGTTACGCTGCTTTAAGATCACCTTCACCAGCTCTGTCAGAAAGGACAGTTATTATGCAGTGCACAATTAATCACATTGACAGCTTTATTGACATGTGTCATAAGTGTCAGTGATTGTCTGCCCTGAGTGTACTAATCATTTGAAATAAAATTCCATACCTAAAACTGATATTATAAGGAAACTATCTGCCTTAAACATAGATCTTTATGTGCTAAGAAGAATAGCTAATTGGCTGAAAGACATAACCCACACAGTCTGCTATTATGCCTCTATATTCTGCACTGGTCACATGCATTATAGAATATAATGTTCCCTTTAGGATTAATCTCACTTGGCATATCAAAAACTGGAAACTCCCAGACATTCCTAACTGAAAATATCTCTAGTTTTAAAAAAACATAGTTACCATGAGAGACTGGAAGCCTTGCCCCTATGTTCTGTGTCAAACAGAATCCTGAGTGGTGGTCTGTGCCTTATTTACTGTGCAGTTAGAGAGTCAATGACCTTTGATGTCCTATATCTCAGTATGACAAACAGCAAAGCTAGCACTAGAACTAGAGACCTGAATCTTCATCAGCAGATTAACAGAATGCAATGCAGAGATAGAGTCATCACTCAGTTTGTCATGTTTCTCAGGAATAAAGTTCCTTTGTACGTTAAAAGTGCAATTCTATGTATTCCTTCAAACTAAAGCTGGGTGAATGGATAGGTGATATCAAATTTACCACATGACTAGCTGTACTACTTGAAAAATAAGGTAAAGCCTGAGGGTGAATAATTGGCAATACATGCATGATCAATTGACTAAAATAGCATTGAAACTCCTATGAATCCTATGATCTGTAGACATGTATTACAGAGTAATGTTAAAGCATTTAATAATACAACAACTATATCCAAAATCCACGAAATACTTCATTAGAACATCAACACTTAGCTCCTTGGCTAACGCCTTCAAAACTAAAACCCAGAAAAATGAAGTCATCATTACATGCAAATATTGGTTAAAACATAATTACATCAAACCATTCTAACTATATTCTGTATTAACTAGTGAAGAAGGCAATGAAAGTAGTAAACAGACCAGTGGTGTTTAATCCAGAAGCAAACGCTCACAAGGCACTAAAATGTGCACACACTGCCTTCTTCACTAGTTCGTTGTCTTTACCTCCAGCAGTCTATTCGTGTTTGTTTTCCATATATTCTGTATTAAACCCAGAAAGGGCCAATATCGAAAATTTCAAAATACATATAGTTTCTGTTTTACTCTTTTGCACCACCATTTGCTAATATATTGCTGAATAAGATAGAAACAAAATGTATTATTTCCACAGCTTTTATGATGCAGTTAAATAATAATTATTGTATAGATGATTTGTTATTTTTGTGTAGAGGGGATATTTCTAATGTTGAAAAAATTATGGCAGATCTTCTGAATTGTAAATATGGTTTAAACTTTACTTTTAAAGCAGAAAATTATTGGATTTTTTTTAGCTTTAGAATTATTAGGTAAAGAGGGTAAAAATATTAAAACTAAATATATAGGAAACCCATGAATAATGTATTACCTCCTCATCTTAGTCATGTGTTTAAAGTATTACCCTATGGGGAATTATTAAGAGCCAGGAGGCCTTATAGTGATAGAAATGGCTTTTTAAGAGAGACTCGAGATATTTTATCTAGATATAGTATGTGTGATTATGATAAAGACATACTTTTAGAACATTACAATAAAGTGAATAATTAATAGGTTAGAAAGTATTCATTCTGTATGTAATATCTTACATTATTATATTAACATTAATAATAATTATGAAGTCAGATATTGAATTGGTTAAGAGACTTCCAGGCAAGTTATGTTTTTCCTGTAAAAGAGGGAGAAACATAAAATATTATTTGGTGAAAAACAATTATAAGAGAAGTACAGTAGGTAAGGTATTCTATTAGTACTTTACAAAGTAAAGTAGGCAGCCTCCTATGTGGAAGGTGTTCTATATCTTCTTATATTCTCCCACAATTTTATTTTATAAATAATAAAAAGTTGCAGATTATACAATATTTCGCATTATACTGATACATTTATTTATGCATTTCAAATGTAACTGTGATCTGGTATACATTGAACAAACTAGTTGAAATTTTAAGGTTAGGTTTCAAGAACACTTATGTGATATTAGGTATAATAAAATAACTAATCCAGTAGCTAGGCATTTGAATGAATGTTGAAAGGGTCATATCAAAAACATACAAGTTACTAATTTGGAACAATATCAAAGCAACAGTTATAAAAGAGTTTGTTAAACAATGGCTTTTTTTTTCTAAATAAACTATATTTATTTTGAAAATTGGACATTAGCCCTTTATGGGCTTAATAATGAATGTAGATGGAATAGCTTGGTGTAATTATGAAATTAAGTAGTATTGTTTTTAATTGATACTTGTATGTAATAATGGATTCATTTTTTATGGGTTTTACTCTTCAAGGAATTAACCGGTACTGGAGTGGTGGTGCTGCGGTAGCGTTGTCACCTTACAGTATGATGTTGCCCTGTTCGATTCTCAGCTAGAGTGCCTTCTGTGTGGAGACATGCGTGAATGGGCATACTTTCGTTGAAGGTTGTGCGTCAGGGCTGGCAACTCAGCACATAAAAATCTACTGCCAATCATTAGCGGACCGGAGTTCCACTGTGGCAACCCCTAAGCGGGAAAAGCCGAAAGATGCAACAACTACTCTTCAAGGCATTAGCCGTGGCACTAAATGGTAATGTTCTAATAAGGTATTTTGCAGCTTTCTGAGATTTTGTTATTTTCTTTATGTGCTATTGTTGTTTTTTTTTATTTCAAGTTCAAACATTTACCTTTGATATTTCAATGCTATTTTTCTTGTCTTGTGATCTATTCATTCAGTATTACACATCTATATGCTGAAGCAAAAACAAATGAAAAAAAGGAAACAAGCAAATGATGGTAGTAGCCATGAGTCTGACGACACATGCAGTGTCATCTCATCCTTCACACACAAGCAGTTTCTAGAGTACAGACTGTGCAATTGTAAACAAAGAATTACACTGAGATGGCAGATTCTTTTGGAGTCTATTACATTGCATTGTGCTGTACCAGGTCTTAAAACTATAATATTCTGGTTTTCACTAATACTGGAAACACTACACAGTGCAGGGTTTTAGGCTGTATATGGTTTTCAATGTATTTAAGAAGAATACACTGTGTAAGAAGGAAGATTTATCATTCTATTTGAGTTATGTGCATTATTATGAGAAACCGGAATGAATTAACAGCTAATATCTGGATGACAGAAAATTTAGAAAAGGTTAGAAGATCTTTGAATAAGTTTTATAGTAACAAAGATTATATTGTAAGAATTTAATGAACTAGGTTCAAGATATATAGCTGGACCCCAAGCCACTGAAAGCACTGAAACAGTGAATTTCTGATTTTGTCATTGTTTATCAGTCCTCAGTTTTGCAGTGATATTTTATGGCTCACCTGTCACTCCATCTTAGGTTGGCAGCACTGTGTAAAATTGCCACATTGAATGCATGCAAGTGGTCTTTGTAGGGATTGTCTATATTTATATATCGATATCACATTATGTATATATACATATATATATATATATATATATATATATATATATATATATATATATAAATAGTACACACACACACACACACACACACACACACACACACACACACGCACACGCACACGCACACGCACACACACACGCACACACGCACATACACACATACACATACACATACACACACACACACACACACACACACGCACACACACATATATGCAGCTTTTAATGTTTTCCTCATTTTCAGCCAAACAGTGCAAAATTATAACCTTTCATTAATGTACATGCATATAAGTAAAGTTCCTAGAGCTCATAAATATTTGAATTTATTTGATAAGCTGTTTAAGGTGATTTCATGTTTTAAAAGCAAAATGCAAATAGAATAGTGATGGCTTTATATTAGATTTTGCTTACTGGGAAATAAGTATCTCATAATTAGGAAACAGTTAAACACCATTTATGGATGTGATTAGATTGGGATTTTCATTACATTATTTGCAATGAAATAATTTAGTGTAATTTCATGAAAAATTATTAGCATTCCTGTCAAAGGAAAAAACTTTAAAGACCAATGCACGTAAGGTTCAGTTAAGGCACATTTAATAACTTGCAGCAAGGAGACAAAAACATGCAAATACAAGATTTTGCCTAACTACTAACAAGAAGTATGCTATTCTTATACTGTTTTACAAGACATAGCCTTCTATGGCTGACGTAATCAAACACAACTTTCAGTATTGTTCTACAGCAGATGTTACTCAGATTTTCTGCTGACATGACTAGATTTGTGAAAAACTTTTTGAGAAAAACAACCTGGCCTTGGTGGGCACTAACCTGTTACAGGCCCCTACTGTACAATTCTAATACATGTGTTACATTTCAAGGTACTTTTCTAACTCAGGCATAACAAATGCTGATTACAGTTCATATTTTCAAGCAGTCTTTGTTCTAATTATCTATAGCTTCTACAGCTGTGTATTTTCTCACAGCACAAGCGGAACTTCTTGTCTAAGCCTCATAACATTTATACAAGTAGTATTGTTCTATTCATTATTTTCCTGACACAAGCAGAAATCATCTGCTTCTCACTAAATTTCCAAGCATAAGCAAAGATTTTAGCTGACAATACAAGGTCAGAAAGCATCTGCAGTTTGTACAGATTTATGCAGTATGAAATAGAATAAATGTGTTAACCCTTTTCAAGCTCTAAATGCACTAAGCATATTACTAATACACACATTAATACATATTTTTCTGACAATTTCCTTAGAAAATTGAAACTTTTTCAGTGTTAAGTACATTTGATCAATGTATTTTTTATCCCTGGAGTATATACTGTGTGCATCATTGCTGGTTTATTTATGTATTTACTAATGTGCTGTATCCAACCCATGATGCACTACAGAAGTATGCCTCACTTTCTCATAAGGTCCCATGCTGGATCTGCCCCTGTGCACATGTAAACACTAGCCAGATTAACTTCTGCGTGATGGAGAGTCTGTGTACTATTTTGGATTTGTGCAAAAATAATAATAAAAAACGCCAGACCACCAAACTGAAAGCAAATGCAATGTAATAAAAGCAAATAGAAATGGATAAAAACAGATGAGTGCTTTTGGGATGAATTCCCTTAATCAGACAATGTACTGAATAAAGTCAGAAGTATTTTAACAAGAAAAAAAACAATCTCAATTCAATCCAAAGAAAATGCAAGAGGCAACACCATATGAGGCGAAGGAGACTTTAATCACAGATAACACAGACAAATATAAATGCAGTATGCGCTTTCGCATTACTGAGAATGCTTCTTCAGATGTGAGAAAGAAAGATAAGTCGAATGAGGCATTCCTCTCTACATCAGCAGCTGTGCTTATGTCGCACCCTTTTCCCCTGCCTATCCAAATAGTACAGAAGCAGGCATGGACTCCACAACAAAGAATGAGGAAATGCAAGTCCTCCAAAGAACGTTTGGAGTTTCAAAAGAAAATATCGAGACCTTTAAGTCAGACTTAATTATAAATATCTTCAAATATGTATTACATGATTCAGAGAAATCCCTTTTAAACAAGAGACTCAAGAAGGTTAATGTCACTGATTTATTAATTGACATCAAATTCTTTGTTAGAAATGTTGGGTTAAGATTAATGTATGGAAATAGAGAAAACACAACAGCTATTAATTTTAGAAAACCATCCAAATTAATGCCCTCTACCAACCTATTATTGGAAGATTTTGAGAGAGCATGTGAGGAGGAGCTATTAGAAGCTTTCGAATTAAATAAGAGTGAAGTAAAACAGGAATTTTATAACATGGATAATAATTAACTGAATGCATTGAATGGCTTACAGAATAATAATAATAATATAGTAATTAGATCCGCTGTTAAAGGCGGAGCCATTGTGATTCTAGATAGTGATTTTTATGAAAGGAAAATGAAGAATATGTTGAGTGAAACTGATACCTATCAACTTTTAATTAACCATCAATTGAACAAGATTATTAGAGAAATACACAGTGAATTATATGATTTTCTAATGACAAATATTATTGATAATGAATTATATAGGTATTTTTAGTGGAAACACATACAGTTCCTACATACAGAGGGTTGCCTAAAATTCATAAAGATTGTCTAATCCCCCCATGAGACCCATAGTATCAAGTAAAGGTTGAATGATGGAAACTATGTCCATATATGTTGAAAAACAACTTAGACTGATGGTAGAACAAACAGACTCAGTTATTACAGACACTCAACAGTTTTTAGAAACCTTTACAGAAAGAAATATTTCCACATGATATTTGGTAACTCTAGATGTAACATCTTTATTTACGGCAGTTCCTAATAATGTTGTCACGGAGTATGTAAGATTATTTTTGATAAATAAAGCAATGCCTAGGGAACTATGAGAGTTATGATGTTAATGGAAGTCATTTTAAATAAAAATGTGTTCTCATATGGTGAAAGCTACTATTTACAAACAAATGGTGTGGCGATGGGTACTCTCTGCGCCAATTCATATGCTAACTTAGTGATGGCGTATTGCGAATAAACATATGTTATAGATGATTTATTATTTAAAGATCATATCAGATATTACAAACATTTTGTAGATGATGTTTTGCTTGTATGGGAAAGTAATGTTGTTAAATTACAAGAATTTATAAAATGTATCAATGGCACAGCAGACTTCCTATCATTTACACCACATTGGTTTTTGGACAAGATGTAAAAATGGGAATGATGTCCATACTGAAATGTATAGGAAAAGCTGCAGGAAAAATACCCTTCCACATTGCAATAGCATGCATCCCCCACACATATATCAGAATATTGTGAAGAGTCAAGTATTAAGGGTCTTTTGACTGACAAGTGATGATTCCATTTTTTATGATACTTTAACCACCTTGAGAGATGAGTTTAGGGAGAAGGGTTATAAAACCAGTGAATGTAGTGAATTGTTCGAGAATATGTATGTGAAAACACAAGGAGGGAGTAAACCCTTTTTCAATACAAACAACAGTAGAGTGAAAGAAAGAAGAAACAATACATCTGCACATATTAATAGACTGATTATTCCCTATATAAGTAATAATAATAAAATATGAGAAATAGTGAATAAACATTGGAACATATTGACTGAGGATGAAAGGATCCTCGGAATAGCAGGGGCTCACCTGAGATACTCATATAAGAATACTAAGTCCTTAGAAACAATGTTGTGTTATGATAAGAACAAGACACATAGGGTACAATCAGAAAGAAAAGGAACATTCGCATGTAGAAACTGTCATCAATGTTTATACATGGCAAATGGGAATGTCTTTAAACACCCAGACACAAGCAATGTCTACACATTTCAACACTATGCTGACTGTAAATCACGTGATCTGATATATCTGGTGCAATGTCAGAAATGTACTTTGTTTTATATAGGAAAGACGAATAGGACTTTACGTGACAGAGTCAGGGAACATTTATATGCTATCCATAGAGAAGATGATTGAAATGCGTTAGCCAAGCATTTAATTAATAATGACCTAACCCATAAGTTCATTTTCTTAGCTATAGAATTGATTATTAAAAACATCAGATTAGGGAATATTAAGAATCACACAGAAAAAGAGGAAAATAAATGGATTATTTAAGCTACAAGCAGATAAAGGGCATGAACTAAATGAAAACATTTCTTTGAAACCTTTCCTTGTAGATAGATCATTCACTCATTAAGTTCATGACTTATTATTTATTTTGTACATGGTATATAGGGAGACTGAGATCTTCTTCTTCTTTTGGCTGCTCCCGTTAGGGGTCGCCACAGCAGATCAACTGTTTCCATTTCTTCCTGATGTCTGCATCTTGCTCTGTCACACCAACCAACTGCATGTCCTGTCACCACATCCATAAACCTTATCTTTAGGCCTTCCTCTTTTCCTGTTACCTGGCAGCTTCATCCTTAGCATCTTTTCCCCAATATACTCTGCATCCCTCCTCAGCACATGTCCAAACCAACGTAATCTTGCCTCTCTGGCTTTGTCTGCAAACCTTCCAACCTGGACTGACCCTCTAATATACTTAGTCCTAATCCTGTCCATCCTCATCACACCCAGTGCAAATCTTAACATCTTCAACTCTGCCACGTCAAGCTCTGACTCCTGCCTTTTTGTCAATGCCACTGTCTCCAACCCATATAACATAGCTGGTCTCACTACCCTCTTGTAGACCTTCCCTTTCACTCTTACTGGTACTCATCTGTCACAAATCACTCCTGAAACTCTTCTCCACCCACTCCATCCTGCCTGTACTCTCTTCTTCACCTCTCTTCCACACTCACCATTACTCTGAACTGTTGATCCCAAGTATTTAAACTCATCCACCTTTACCAACTATACTCCCTGCATCCTCACCATTGCTCTATCCTCCCTCTCATTCACACACATATATTCTGTCTTAGTCCTGCTGACCTTCATTCCTCTTCTCTCTAGAGCATATCTCCACCTATCCAGGGTCTTCTCCACCTGTTCCCTACTCTCACTACAAATCACAATGTCATCTGCAAACATCACAGTCCACGGGGACTCCTGTCTGATTTTGTCTGTCAACCTGTCCATCACCATTGCAAATAAGAAAGGGCTCAGAGCTGATCCTTGATGTAATCCCACCTCCACCTTAAACGCATCCGTCACTCCCACTGCAGACCTCACCACTGTCACACTACACTCATACATATCCTGCACCACTCTTACATACTTCTTTGGCACTCCCGACTTCCTCATACAATACCACAACTCCTCTCTAGGCACCCTGTCATATGCTTTCTCTAAATCCACAAAGACACAATGCAACTCCTTCTGACCTTCTCTGTACTTCTCCATCAACAATCTCAGAGCAAACATCACATCTGTAGTGCTCCTTCCTGGCATGAAACCATACTGCTGATCACTAATCATCACCTCTCTTCTTAACCTAGCTTCCACTACTTTCCCATAACTTCATGCTGTGACTGATCAGTTTAATTCCTCTTTAGTTACTACAGCTCTGCACATCACCCTTATTCTTAAAAATCTGTACCAAAACACTTTTTCTCCATTCCTCAGGCATCCTCTCACTTTCCAAGATTTCATTAAACAATCTAGTTAAAAACTCCACTGCCATTTCACCTAAACATCTCCATGCTTCCACAGGTATGTCATCTGGATCAACAGCCTTTCCATTTTTCATCCTCTTCATAGCTATCCTTACTCCCTCCTTGCTAATCCACTGCACTTCATGATTCACTACCTGCACATCATCCAACCTTCTCTCCCTCTCATTCTCTTCATTCTTCAGCCCCTCAAAGTACTCTTTCCATCTGCTCAAAACACTTTCCTCGTGTGAGAGTACATTTCCCTCATTATCCTTTATCACCCTTACCTGCTGCACATCTTTACTAGCTCGGTCCCTCTGTTTAGCCAATTGGTACAGGTCCTTTTCTCCCTCCTTAGTGTCCGACCTTTTATACAACTCTTCATATGCCTTATCCTTAGCCTTCGCCACCTCTCTCTTTGCCATGCACCTCATCTCTTTATACTCTTGTCTACTTTCTTCATCTCTCTGACAATCCCACTGCTTCTTCGCCAACCTTTTTTTCTGTATACTTTCCTGTACTTCTTCATTTCACCACCAGGTCTCCTTGTCCTCCTTCCTCTTTCCAGATATCACACCAAGCACCTTTCTAGCCATCTTTCTTACTAGCTCTGCTGTAGTTACCCAGCTATTCGGTAACTCTTCACTACCACCCAGTGCCTGTCTTAACTTTTCCCTGAACGTCACCTCACAATTACCCTTTTCAATTTCCACCATTTGATCCTTGGTGCTGCCCTCACACTCATCCTCCTCTTCATGGTCACCAATGTCATCCTACAAATCACCATCCTATGCTGCCTAACTACACTTTCCCCCGCCACCACTTTACAGTCTCCAATCTCCTTCAGACTGGCCCTTCTACAGAAGATATAATCCACCTGTGTGCATCTTCCTCCACTCTTGTATGTCACCCTATGCTCCTCCCTCTTGTTAAAATACGTATTCATCACAGCCATGTCCATCTTTTTTGCAAAATCCACTACCATCTGACCTTCTGCATTCCTTTGCTTAACACCATACCTACCCATCACATCTTCATCCCCTCTGTTCCCTTCATCAACATGCCCATTGAAATGTGCTCCAATCACCAGTCTCTCACCTTTGGGTACAGTCATCACCACTTCATCCAACTCGCACCAAAATTTTTCTTTCTCATCCATCGCACACTCAACTTGTGGAGCATATGCACTAACAGCATTCATCATTACATCATCAATTTCCAGTTCATAAACATCACTCTATCCAACACTCTTTTCACCTCCAAAACACTGTTAGTATATTGTTCTTCCAGGATAATGCCTCCGCCATTTATCCTCCCATCCACACCATGATAAAATAATTTGAACCTGCCTCTGATACATCTAGCCTTGCTCCCCTTCCATCTGTCTCTTGCACACACAATATACCAACCTTCCTTAGGTCCATCATATCAGCTAGCTCTCTCCCTATACCAGTCATACTGCCAACATTCAAAGTTCCAACCCTCACTATCACAGTCCTAGCCTTTACCTGCCTTCGGGCATGCCTTCCCCCTCTTCTTCTCCTTCGGCCAACAGTAGCCCAATTTCCACCAGCACCCTGTTGGCCAACAATACTGGTGTCGGTTGTTGTTAACCCGGGCCTCGACCGATCTGGTATGTATGTCTGTACTGTTGTCTGCATGTATGATTTGGCAAAATTTTACACCGGATGCCCTTCCTGACGCAACCCTCCCCATTTATCCGGGCTTGGGACCGGCACAAAGAAATGCACTGGCTTGTGCATCCCCAGTGGCTGGGTTTGACTGAGATCATTTATACAAATAAAACTGTAACTCTCAGCTGCTTGGATGTATTATGTCACTTTTTCTAGTTTTATGGACAGTTTTACTAGTTTATAATATGTATTAGATATAGTTTTGCTTTTAGTAGCAGATTAGAATTGTCATATATATTTTAAATATGGTATGTCGCATGCAGTAGGCTGTTTTTCACATCACATACAGTTTCTATATATTTAGAAGCAATTAATAATATTAGCTATAGTACACGGATTTTGTAAGTCTGTGTACTTCTTTAGTAGATGTTTTTAAACATTATTCAGGGGGCATTGATGTTATGTGATTTTTAATAGATATTTTTTATATTATGGCGAAAATAGACGATGATTGGTTATGTACTGAGCTTTTAAATACTATGTAAGTTTTAGACATTTATGTTATGTGATTTTGAAAATGAAGTTATACTGCCATCTGGTGATACTTTGAATACATTGCTTTTATTTTTACCATTAGTTAATGGTAATTTTTTGTATATATTCATTCTGTCTATTCACATAATAGAGATGTTTTGAATTTTTAGAATACTCCATTAGCAATGCATACATAATATATATATATATATATATATATATATATATATATATATATATATATATATATATATATATATATATATATATATTCCATATATTCTCCTGTATATATATTTATGAAAGCTGCTAAGAGAAATTGTTAATAAGTTTTTACCGTGATGAAGTAATGAATTCATTAAGCACTTGTTTTTTTTTTTAAATGAAAGTAGTAATGTGATTGGCTGAATAGCAAATTATTGCATCAGTTTGGAGTATTTAAACTGAATTTTTCTTGTTAGAATCATTAAGTCTGAAGAAGCATTCTCAGTAACGTGAAAATGCTTACTACATTTTTAGTTGGCTGTGTTATCTGTGATTAAAGTCTCCTTCGCCTCATATGGTGCTGCCTTTTGAGTTTTCTTTGGATTTTACAAGTTTGTATCATAGAGGCACTTTACCCTGCTGACTGTGCTTGCTTTACTCTTTTGAATCACAGTTCAATTCTGGGGTCTCCTCCCCTTCAAAACAGGTTTTATAGGTAAGACACCATTGGAACCTGGAGCCCTACCAGCTCTCAGTTCTAATATCCACTTTGTTTCATTCAATTCAGTTAAATTCTCTAAATCCTCTCCCCTCAAACTCACTTTCATGACCTGTAAAACCATAAAAACAAAACTGTGCCCAGCATTACTCTCAACATGTTGATGCAAAGCATTATGAATATTTCTAGATCATATAGCTGTCAAAGGCTGTAAAATTGTGTATTTCATCTGACAATTCCTTTTACCTACATAGAACGAATTACAGTGAATGAATTACAGTTATTACTGTGATGCCTGTGCCCTGGCCCTGCAATCAAGGAGCCTCAATCCTCACCACTAACTCCAGACAGGGCATCTCATATATGAAGAAAGGATAACAGACGCACACAGTAAAGTGCAATTTCGCTTAAGAGCACACAGAGATCACAGTCAGTCCAGGGGGTCACTCCCTTGCTCTCTAGGTCCCCAATAAGACTCCCCACTGGCACAGCTATATGATCCAGATCTCAGCCAGTTGGACAAGCTAAAATCTCCAGCACCCTCTCTGCCCAACCAGTGCTTCGTGTCCCTGTCCAAGTAGCTGACAGACATACACTTTGAGATAAGAGTTTATACAACCACACAGACACTTCTGGAGAAGGCTGGCACAGGTTCTTCAGCTGTGCCCCTTTTACCCAGACTATACGGTAGTAATGACTGCCACCACCCAGCTAATACTTATCAGCTACTCAAAGGTCCATAAAAGGGTGTCCAATTATTACTGTGCAATATTATTATCCAATTGGTAGTATAACTTAAACAGTCAAGGCTTATTAGAGTGACTTGGTACAGGATCCTTATATACATGCAATGTACTCTTAGAGCTTAACTTATCTCTACACAAGCCAGCCAGAGTTAAAAGGTTTTAAAATATTTAATAATAAATAATTAAAACCACAAGACAATACTTTCTACTACACAGTGCTAGTCAAGAGTTCAGAGATCATACATAAATACTTAAAAAGATTCAGCAGTACAGTTCTAACATCACAGAAAAACACTTAGTCTAATCTTTCTAGTTCCTAGCTATTTCTAAAAGAAAACACAAGTCTAAGATAACTTACATAAGAGCAAGACAGTGCTGTGAGTTGGATAGTCAAGACAAAAAAATGCTTAATGCCTTCTGATTCTCTCTGTTTAAATTCATATTGCAGTTCTGATAAACATTACATCATTCTTTCACTTTTCTGGAGTTTCCATGCCAACCTTAAATGCATTTGCATTATTTTACACCTAGGCAGAAACCAGAGCAATAAAGGACATTTATGCATGCAAATTCTGGTCATTAACTTTAGCCTTAAAACAATAGGCAGGAAATCTTCATCTAGCCTGGCCAGAGCCGAATTGTAAACATCAAAGACAGTCATGAAATAATTCCAACTTCAAAGAGGTGCTTGACTTAGCTTTCTTTACAGCAGATGGCAATGGGTCTACAATGTTTTAAGTTCAACATTTCATGGTATTTTCTTTCAATTAAGAAAACAAGTCTGTAATTCAACATTCATATTTACAAATGACAGAATTATGTACCAACTTCTATATGGCTAGGGTGGCAGCCTTCACAATTACATTTAGCAAGATATACCACATTTCTTGTTTGACAATCTGCATAATGCTTAAATGAATAACATTTGCCCGTTACTGGAAGAATGAAATCATTACACTTCAAAATACTAGAGCATGTCTTGCAATGTTTGCAGGCAAAAGTCCCTTGCCTGGAGAAATACTTGTTCAAACAAAAAAAAAACATCATTACATAATATATTTTTTAGATTCCTGTTGCACTTAAAACTAAAGAAACTAATTATACAATAATATTTTTGTAGCCAGCTAATTATACAATAATATTTTTGTAGATAGTTTTAGGGTTCTTGTACACAGACCTGTAGAAATCTAAAAGGATGAAAGTGATCTTTGTTAACAATAGGTTATAGAAATAGAATATGATTTTTACAACTGATTTTTTGCATGCAGAGTGTATATGTATATATTGATATATATTTCAGATTGCCAAATGGTGTAATGTTTATATATTTCCAGCCATGTAGTATATTATCTTGGATAAAATCACAGACATAATAATCTGGTTAAATAAGAGGTACCACATCATTATTAATTTTATTAAAAGCACATAAGAGTTATATTATTATAAACTATAAGAGTTATATTATAAGAGTTAGAAAAGAGTTATATTATTATATAGATAAAATTGTATCTGCTTTTACTGTATTTGTGTTTCTTCCTACTTTATTTTGCTTTTGCTTTTTCATCTTAAAAGTACTCAATTGTATTTATTACTGCTTGGTGTAACTCATTCTAAGTCTTTTGGATTAAGCACTTGGGCTTCAGACCAGTTGTTTTACATTAGGAAGGTTTGTGGCCTGCACTGTGGTGGCAGGACAGGTAGCTTACATCCTTCTAAGTTGGGAACTGCTGACTGAGGGATCAGTGTCTGTTATTCTAAAAGTGTAATAGTTCTGGTTGAAGCACTTGGGCTTCGGGTCAGTTATTTAACATTAAGAAGGTTCGTGGTCTGCACTCTTGTGAGAGGAGAGGCTGGACTCTGCCCTTCTGAGCTGGGAATTTCTGGTTAAAGGCTTATAGTGCCTGCATATTTGAACTGTTTCTTACTGAAATTGGTACACCTTGTTTGCTGTAGCATAGACTAGATCCAGGCCTGCTGAATCTAGCTTTGTTTGTATGCTTGTTGTTTGTTTGCTTGTTATTTCCCTAAAATGCTAATTCCACCTAAAACGCAGGTTTTCAGTGCTTCTGTGGACCCCTAGTGATATCTGCATTGCTTACTGTACTTATTTCCTTGTTTCACTTGAAAGAAAGTTACTGTTTGTCATTTTTGCATTTAAGTTACCTGTAACACATTGCATTTAAGTTACCTGGCACTTGCTCACTAAAGCAATTATATAAGTCAGCACTAAAAAATTAAAAGCACTACACCCTCACAAACTCCCGTTGAGTACCTTGTTCCCCATTGGCCCTTTTTTTCAATTATAAAGGAATTCACAATACTATTCTAGCATGTCCAAAGGTCAGTTGTCAATCTCCTCTCCGGTCCAGCTGGTGAATCTGGGAATCTTGAGGCAATGTTACAACTGCCTCATGTCCACAGACAACCCTCTCCTCCTCCCAATAAATTCCAACACATGTGAGAGATGCAACCATATAGCCAAACTGGAGGCTAAGCTCTCTCAACTCAGTACTGGTGTAATAAGTCAGGAGGAGAAGGAAACCACACTCACTACAATTCCAGTCTCACATAGACCTACCACGACAGCAAACCAAACACATAAACACACAAAAACATACTCGGAGGCTCTAAATAAAAATCTGCCTAAGCAGCAGAGACCTCCAAAGCAGACACCCAAGCAACCACTACCCCAAAACAAAACACATGCAACACATATCTCACAAAGCCAGTGTGCTGAACAGTTACAGCTATTAAGGCTAAACAACACACCTGATACACTTGTAATAGGTGACTCTATCGTCAGGCACACGGACGTCCCACTCACCAGGCTGAACAAGGAGAAGGTCACGGTGAGCTGCCTGTCGGGCGCTAGGATCCCCCACATAACACAAGCACTCAGGTCACTCCAAGGCAAGTACAAATATGACTCAGTCATTGTCCATGCTGGTGTGAATGATCTGAGACGTACCTCTCTGGACTAGATGAAAAGAGACATAGAGGAGCTCTCTGAGCATGTAGCCCAGGCCGGTATGACCCTGACCTTGAGTAGCATCTTACCCTCACCAAGAATGAGGCCATAATATGAAGACAAGATGATCAATTTCAACAATTGGCTTAAGTATTGGTGCCATTCAAAAGGGATCCAATGCCTGTCAGCCTGGGATGACATGCTCGACAAGCCATGATGCTTCGCTAGGGACGGCTTGCACCTGCCACCCCTGGGCTTTCGGATATTGGCAAAGGCTCTTGCTACCCCCATAGTGCCTTTTTTAGGCAAGGCTCAAAAGACAAACCCACCTCCATAGGTATCACAAGGGATAAGAAACTAAGAGTAATGCTACTCAACGCCAGAAGTCTAAACCTCAAGATGCACGCACTCGAAACTCTCCTTAGCATGGAGAACATCGATATCTGTGTAGTAACAGAAA
Source organism: Protopterus annectens (assembly GCF_019279795.1). Lineage (NCBI taxonomy): Eukaryota > Metazoa > Chordata > Ceratodontiformes > Protopteridae > Protopterus > Protopterus annectens. The sequence goes on along the minus strand of NC_056726.1, from coordinate 1,609,928,431 downwards.
CCTGGTTCAAGGCTCCCGAGAGCACCCCAGCACTACCAGGTTATACCTCATACCATGCTTTTCGGCCCCAAAACTTGGACCGAACCACAAAAGTAGGGGGAGTATCAATATTCGTCAAAGATACCCACAACTCCAGGTTGATGGCACAGCATGAAGCATCAGAGACTATCCATGTGCAACTAACAGTGGGTAAAACTGCCTTCCAGTTTACAGCCTGCTACAGACCACCCTCCCAAACCCAGGAACCCCACTCGGCCTTCCTGAGAACACTGGAAAATGTGAAGGTGTCTCCAAACACCATTATAATGGGTGACTTAAACTACCCAAACATAGACTGGGAGCATTACTCTAGCTTCAACACCCTAGCCCAAAGGTTCCTAGAATTTATAATCTCAAATGCTATGGAACAACTTGTTACCACTCCCACAAGAGGGGAAAACATACTGGACCTGATCATCACCAACATGGGGACTCTGTGCTCCAGACCAGAAGTGTATCCCTCACTGGTAAGATCAGACCATAAATTAATCTCACTGGATATTCACATCCCGACCCCACCCCCTGCCCAGAAAACCACAGTGAAAAACTTCTCTAAAGCAAATTTCACACTCCTCAAAACTGAGGTGGAATCCTTCAAAGCCTCCCGGGCCTGTGGAAAATACGTCCCAGACTGCAGAATCCTTTATAAACGAATTCTATGAACACCTTCAGGAATGCATGGATCATGCAATCCCAAATAAAACCAAGACCGAATCCTCCAAAGGCAGACATCCTGTCTGGTGGACCCCAGCCATAAACAAACTATGCAATAGAAGGAGGAAGCTACTACATGATAGAGCAAAATCCCAAAAAGGGAAGGCATCTCTGATCAGTATTAGCAAAAAACTATGGGCACTCATAAAATCATCTAAGGCCAGCTTCGAGATAAAAATTGCACAGGACACTAAGGATAATCACAAGGCTTTCTTTAGTTATGTCAGGAACCTGGGTGGGAATTCCCAGATATGCTCAGAATTAGTCCAAAATGACAAAAAATACACCGAACCCACAGACATTGCCAACATCCTAGCTGACAGGTTCAGCGCAAACTTCTCCCCCCCTCCCCACCAAAAGGGCAAATATCTATCCCAGCAGAGTGCTGCCCCCCTGACATCTCAGATGCTCAGGTAAGAGCCGCCCTCTCCAAAGCAAAAAACACAGCATCAATGGGATCAGACGGTGTCCCGGGCTGCATCCTACATGAACTCCAAAAAGAGCTAAACCCAAACATAAAACTACTGTTCAATCTCAGCCTTACTACAGGATATGTACCCAAAGAGTGGTGTACAGCAACAGTGGTCCCTCTCCACAAAGGTGGTGCCTCAACGGATACTGGAAACTATCACCCCATAAGCCTGACTAGCTTGGTCTGCAAAGCTATGGAAAGGATCATCATGGACCTCATAAATAAAGATATTGGGGACCTACAGACACTGGATCCTACCCAGTTCGGCTTTGTTAAGGGCAGATCCTGCCTCTTAATCCTGGTTAATTTCTTTGAAACAGTCACCAAGGCCATTGACGAGGGGAAGGTGGTCCACACAGCCTACCTGGACCTCGCAAAAGCCTTTGATACAATACCCCACTCGGGCATTATAGATAAGCTCACCAGCTTAAATATAAACCCCTATGTCACTAGATAGGTTGCAAACTGGCTCAAGGACAGAACCCACATAGTTAGAATTGCTGGAGCCATGTCAGACTCCAAACCAGTTACAAGAGGCGTCCCACAAGGCTCAGTCCTGGGACACGGAAGGACTGTGGCTGACCAAGTTTGCAGATGACTGCAAACTGGGCACCATAATCGACTCTCCAGCCGACACAAGCATCCTCCAAAAGGGCCTCATAGAAACAGACAACTGGTGCCAGAGCCATGGCCTCAAGCTAAATGCCAAAAAGTGTATAGTCATCCACTTTGGCAAAAACAAAGTGCCCACAAATTACCACATAGGTGGTAATCCATTAAGTACAGAAGAAGTAACTAGGGACCTGGGGACCCAAGTTGATAGCAATCTCTCATTTGACAACCATGTGGCCAAAGTGGTTAGAAAAACATTTTATATAGCCCACCCAATCATGAAGGGATTCACATCTAGATCAGGGGAGGTCATCGTGCCTCTTTACTCATCCTTCATCAGGCCCATAATTGAGTACAATGCCCCTTTTGGGATGTACCTTACCAGACACCTACAGCAACTGGAAAGAGCCCACACGTACCTCACCAAGAGGATCAAAGGGCTCAAACAGATGCCATATGCTGCCCGGTTAAAGAAACTCCAGCTCTACTCAGTGGCATACCACCTGCTCAGAGGCGATCTGTGCCTGACGTATAAAGCCATGTCCAGCCCGGAATAAATGGACATGCTGCACCTCAGAAAATCCAAATCCCATCGAGCTATGCGCTCGAGAGACTTGAACCTCAGCACTGAAATAAATAGGACATGCTGGAGGGACAGATTCATTACCCAGAGGCTCCCTTCACTCTAG